>NC_043996.1:32292636-32512636 GCF_902150065.1 Myripristis murdjan
CGAGGAAACACGAAGCCGCTGACGGCTCCCCGCCCACAGACTCACTCACATCGGCCTGCCTTTCTCTGAGAACCGTAAAACGAATTCTGGGTGAAACAGCTCAGGGAAATTCTGGACGTTTATTTATACGTTTTCCAGCCTAGAAAATGTCAAAAGTGAAAAAATGTGACGTTCTGTGTGCGGTAAAGTTTGGTTGTATGACGGCGCATCGTGGACAGAACAAAAATGACAGAGCAGGGGGAATTTCCGAGATTTCTGTGATTCCGACATTTGACTGGAAAAGTGTAATTTCTTGGTGTGTTTGTTGGGGTGTTTGTGTGCAGCAGCCTCGAGGTGAATTTTATCTTCCCTCTGCAGTTTATTCAGTTGGAAATGTGTAAATAAAACAACATAAAATAAGCGATCAGTGGTATTTTACGACAGACATAACATTTTTTCTCCACAGCTTTTTCTTTTAAAAGGCCTGTAAGGTAAAATTTTTTTCTTTTAAAAGAAAAAACTGTGGTTAACATTCATCTGTAGGCCAAATGAACCTTTTTAATATATAACATTTTTTTCTCCTCCCTTTCCTCCAGCCGCTGGTTTACATTCATTCCACTGTGATATGAACATGAACTTTCAGAGACTCAAGTCTTTCTTCACTCCAGTTTTACTGCAGACTGTAAATCAGCCCATCTCGCTTCATATTGATCAATAAACCAACTTACCCGCGGTGAAACAGCCTGGTCAGATTTATTCCAGCTGCAGAAAATGTCAGAATAACAGTCAATAACTCAAATAATCCAAATGTTTGGTTAATATTCCAGCCTAAAGGTGACCTCTGACCTCCGAAAACACAGACCTGACCTTATACAGACCGAACTGTAAAGATTTTCAACAAGAAACTGATGATTTGTCCCAAAATCAAACTTAAATTGTGTTAATTTGGCTTGAGACGCTCTTAAAAAGCAGATCATTAAATTCTGATAACTGTAGTCAGGAGTCTCAGACTAATGATTATTTTCACTGTAGATTAATTTATCAGTCGTTATTGCAGCGATTGATGAATTCTTTAGTGTGCGACAGTGGGTGGTGAGGTCAGCGTGGTGTTGTCGTCATGGAAACCAGCTGGGAGAGGTTTGGCCGCTCCCCGTCCTCGGCGTGCACGCGGCTCAGGAAGTGGAGGGCGGGGCCGGTGGTTTTATGGCGGCTGATCTGTGGCGGCGGGCGGCCGCGGTTATTTTAGACGAGCCCGCTCTCGGGAACCCTCGTCAAAACCGTACGTCCAAAAATAAAGTGGCATTTTGTCCGGGCCGGCGTGCTGCTGCTTTTAAATATCACACAATCAGTGTGTGTGTGAGTGTGTGTGTGTGTGTGTGCAGGCCAGGCCCGCGTGCAGACACACACATACACTGATGATACCGCTGATCAGGATAACAATAATACGCTGAATTTGTCCTGAACTGAGGAAAAAACCCTCTTTGCAAACAGCAGTCAAGACATTTTACCTGTGGCCTCTAATGCTTACAGCTTTAACTTTAGATTTTTTCTTTTTAGTCTCAGGAATTAAAGGGGATTTTTCATTCCGAGTCGTCGTCTTTTCAGATTTTGATTTAGATATGGCGGTGATATGACGTGACGTTCTGGACCCAGCGCTGTGTCTCAAGCTGAGTTTATCGTGAGCTTTTAAAGTGCAGAGTGTGAATGTGATACAGAGAGTAATACTCTGTATCACAGAGCAACACAGAGAGAGGCACGGTTAGTGTCTAAATTGAGTCGTGGAGGTGTGTGTGTGTGTGTGTGTGTGTGTGTGTGTGTGTGTGTGTGTGTGTGTGTGTGTGTGTGTGTGTACTATAAAAATGTTTACTCTAATGAGGCGACATGCCTGCATGTGATCCAGAGGTTATTTCCATCTGCTGTCACCTAATCTGTCTGACTCGCCCCTCTCTCTCTCTCTGTCTCTCTGTCTGTCTGTCTGTCTCTCTCTCTCTCTCTCTCTTTATCACTCTCTCTCTTACATTTGTACAGTTTTCCATCTCAGCTGCGTGTGTCGGGTGTCGGCGTCTTGCTCAAGGGCACTTTGACGGGACGTTGGTGTTGAAACCGTAATGCTCCCCGCGGGGGAAGTCGGGTCGGTGAAGCGGCAAATAGGATGCAGCAAAACAAAGCCGATGTAAATGTGAAGCCTGCAGAGCAAACTGAAGGTTACGTGTGATGATCAAACACAAACTGCCTCAGAACAGGAACTTTGACTTCGCTCCAGAATCCCTTTCAGACCAACTGGAGGCGGGTTTCCGACGCGGCGCTGACGGTGCCTGACGGATAATAATCGCATGCCGACTCTTCTGTCTGACATTTCTCTGCAGACGTTAACAAGCTGCATTAAGTCCTGTCGAGGTCAAAGAGTCGACCCCGTGTCTGCCGACCCGCAGGCTGACAGCAGGCAGCGTTTGCTCTGCAAAAAAAGGAAAGTAAAAGTCATAAACAAAGAAATGACCCTAAATTAAGCAACCGAAAAAAGTGCTGAAAGTTTAAAAGAAGAAAAAAAGAAAATTTGAAAAAACTGAAAATTTGCCAAAAAAGAAAATATTTCTTACCTCTAACTTAATTTAAATATATAATTACAATAATTACAACTAGGTTTTTTTTGGAACATTTTTCCCCAGGTTTTTTGATAACAGTTTGCTCTTTTTCCCCCAATAATCAGGTCATTTTTTTTCTTTTTTTTTCCTTTTTTTTTTTTTTTTAAACAAGTGAGGCCAGTGTTCTCAGGTTTGAGCAGGTTAAAGGCTCCTGACAGGCGTCATGGTTGGAAACAAAGGGTTCAAATCTTCATGCGTTCAGGAAGTCTGATGTTAATGCAGGTTTCAAACGGTTAAAAAGAAAAAAAGAAACCCTCACCAGATGCCAGAAGTCATGTTGTGGTCAAAGTGTGTGTGTGTGTGTGTGTGTGTGTGTGTGTCGGGTGGTGCTGCTGGAGGGTCGGAGCCTAAATGTCGTTTCAACAGGTGCTGCTTTATGGTTTCCCCTCCCGCTCATGTGACGCTGCTGCACCGGGACGTCAGCTCGACTCCGGCTCAGGGAGCACGCCGCAGAAAATTTACATAAAGTAAAAAAAAAACCAACAAAAAAAAAAAACCAAAAAACGAAAACACTGGCGCCGGGCCGATGTTACCTGCCGGTTTTGGCTCATCATGTGGCAGCGTGACGGCTGATAAACCAAACAGACAGACGTGTTGCAGTAGAAATCACTTGACTCACTTTAAAGCAGCGCTATCATCGACCCCTCGCCATCCCGGAGGATCTTCAGGGGGTCAAAGGTCGACAGTAGAAGCCAAATAGAAGCGGTGAACTTGAAGATTAATTTGAGATGCAGCTCAGCTCTGTGTGTCGAGTTATTCTAGTCATTAATCTGGAATAAACACTGTGCTTTGGTTTTTATATACTTGGAGTGTATAAGGGTTAAAACATCATGATGGAAGTATATGAAGCCATTCCCGTGTTCAGTACCCATGTTAAACATATCTGGTGTGAAATTGAACCGTTTCTGACCACTTGAGAATTAATAAAGGTGGTCAACAATCTTCCAAAAATTAGCGCCTCATTAAGACATCAAGACCTTAAATAAGTCAGGCTTTGCAGACTGGATGTTGAGCGTTCTGTGTGGATATTGCTCAGAAACTCTCTCTTTGTCAGTCTGTCTGGAGCAGCAGAGCTCCTCTGATCGGCCTCGCTCTCCAGTTTGTGTCTGTAAAGTTTGATGAGGCTGTGATTCTTCCTTACCCCTTTTCCACCAAAGCGGTTCCAGGGCTGGTTCGGAGCCGGTGCCTGACTTAGCATCGGGTCTTTGATTTTCCACCGTCCAAGCACGGGCCAAACTGGTTCCAAGCAAGCACCGACTCCGAGCAGGGGCTAAACAGGAGCCATAGAAAGAACCGATGACGCGACCCACCACGTCATTGGTGGGCGGGGTTACAAAACAAAACAGGAACTGCAAACGCTATAAACGTTAAGCAGTAAGTCCCGAGAAGCCGTGGGTTACACTGATTTTACCACGGCATGGAACACGGCTCAGCCAATCACATTTAAGGATGGGAAGCACTCGTTTTATAACTAAACATAGTTGTCATTCGTTCCGACCATGAATACGGGCGGGTAGCCGGCAATAATTGTGTTTTTCGCCTCTGGATTGCAGTGTAGGCTTGTAAAGACACAAGCAGTTTTGCATGGCTAATAAATCCAGATCCTGCTCCACCTGGGGCCAGAAACTGTATCGGGAAAGCAGCTTTATATAGACACAAACTGTATGGGGAAAGCAGCGTTATATGGACACAAACTGTATGGGGAAAGCAGCGTTATATGGACACAAACTGTATGGGGAAAGCAGCGTTATATGGACACAAACTGTATGGGGAAAGCAGCGTCATATGGACACAAACTGTATGGGGAAAGCAGCGTCATATGGACACAAACTGTATGGGGAAAGCAGCATCATATCCAATCCAATCCAATCCACTTAATTTATATAGCACAATTTAACAAACACAAGGTTTTCCAAAGTGCTGCACAGCAAGATAAAACACCACAAAATATCACAACAAAAGCAGAATAAAAAGGTAAAAAAACACAGTAGGGTAACACGATAAAATAAGATAAGATCAATTAAAATAAAATCAGATAAAGTAAATAATAATAATAATAATAATAATAATAAAATAATAAAACAAAATAGGATAGAATAAATAAAATATATAAAATATGGACACAAACTGTATGGGGAAAGCAGCATCATAAGCTTGACTGAAACGTGGCTCACCAACATCATCCCCGACTCACTGATCAGTTTCAGCGGCTTCAGGACAGAGACAGAGACGCTGCAGCCGCTGGACTGTATGAGTGTGCGATTTTGTGTGTGTTGAAGTGATGAAGCTGCCGTGACAATGTAATTTCCTGCAAAGGATTAATAAAGTATCATTCATTCATTCATTCATGTTGGTTGTTGTGATTCCGAGCGAGCGTCTCGCACACCCATGTCATCACGTTTCCTGCTGACGTCATGACGTGGCTCTGACTTGGCTCCGCTTGGCTCTCGGCCGGTGGAAAAGCAAACCGGTTCTTTGTTGGAACCAGTTAAGCACCGGCTCTAGCACCAGCACCGAACCAGCACCAGGTTCTTTTTGGTGGAAAAGGGGCACTAGAGGTCACTAGAGGTCATTTTCTCCAGCGACGTCCAGTTGGACAAAAGTCTCTGCCTGCAGTGAAATGGCTGCTATGGGGGCCAACATCATCACACAGGAATCAAATGTGGCTCATTGAATCCACAAGAGTCTCAGCTTTCCAGTCAAAGCAACTGATGCAGCTCCAAGCCTGTTTGTTAAAGTCTGAGCCTCCACGGCCTCTGGAGGACCGTCAGCCGGCTGGAACAGTGAGGGGTTAAACGTGAGTCCATTAGAGTCCGATCACAGGACCCTGGGTTGATTCTTTGGTTTCTACTTGACTGTTTTTTCTGTTTTGGCTTTTTCTGGCTTTTGGTCCAGTGAAGCCAAACTATACCTTTGAGTAAAAGTAATGTGTCTTATTTTCCTGAAACAGAGGCTGTAAGATTATTATTATTATAATTATTATGGTTTTTAAACACTCTTGTTAAGGATAAATAAAGACTGAAATGACAGTCTGCTGTAAAAAATAGACTCTCCTCTGAGCAAGATATGATCTGGACAGCCGCTTATATCTCCTTTTTCTTTCATCGCCGCCGCTCAGAAGTTGTTTTTAGGCGAGGCAGGAGAGGAGCAGATTTAGCCTGAATGACGGCAGTTGTTTTCAAATGACAGAGCAGGGCTTTCTGCGGCCTGCAGGAGCCCTGTGGGATCACTCGAGCCAGCAAGTCCTGCTTTCTAATTTATTTCCGCTCCGTCCTCAAATCAGACCGTTCCCCTGATGTTCCCGTCAGAAATTACATTTGCTCGCTCGATTTTAATTCGATTTGATGCTGATGCCTTGATCAAAAGATTTTTTTTTTTTAAGATCACAGACAAGAATATATCAAATAATTGCATTTTTATAAATTATTTTGGAGTGAGGATGAATTGTGAAAAGGATTCAGGGAGGGACAGACAAACTTTCGAGAGTGATTCAGAAACGCAGCAAAGCAGATGGGGGGCTTTAATGTCGCCCGCCCGCGGCGCTCGTTTTAGATCGCGACTGACGCTGTTGTTTCTGGTGCGGCTCCAACGTCCTGACTTATGATTTATTTTTCACTTTTTGCCCCCCCTCTTTCAGTCATCATTATGAGTCTGTTGGATTTCTCCAGACATCACTGAGGTGTGAAGTGTCTCCGTCCCGTCCGTCAGTCCAGTTCTGAGCTTCTGTCTCTTTGAGTTCCTCCATCCAGTGAAACTTTTTACATTTCAGAGGGAAATCTTGGACTTGGAGCTGCTGTAGAAGTTTTTGAGTATTGATACTTAATGTTTTTCACATGATCCTTCAGCCCGTAAGACCAAAGCATGTGCTCTTATCTGCGTCATCGCCTTAGATTCCACTCGAGCGCTCTTTTACCATCTGGCTTCAAAGTCCCAGACGTCGGACTTTACCAGCAGCTCATGAACGCAGCGCAGTAGTTAGGATTGGAAACAAAAAAGGCAAATAAAGTAAAATTTGACTGTGGACAAAGATAAGGAATTTAAATTTTTTTTTTTTTTTTTTTTACAATTATAGCAATAAGTATTTAAAGCTGAGAAATTAAAATGTTTAAATAATTAACTAAATTAAATGAATAAGTAAAATAACGTAAAAATCGATAAAATGAAGATAACAATAAATAAAAACAAATAAAAACACACAGTAGGGATGTGGCATACTATATGAATGTTTTTTCTGGATGTTTTGATGTGACTAATGTAATTTAATGGTAATTTTAAATTATTTTTAGTTTCATTTTTTTTTTAAAACGGTGCTACAGAGACGCCGTGACCGACAAATTGTGTTTTCTGCATGTCAGAAAACTTTTTCATTTGCAAAAATCACACCATCATCATTCTAACAGTTTTAAATGTTTTTTCTAGTGAAAATGAAAATGAGAATGCAAAAATTCTCATTCCTAGTGAAACTGAATCATATCACATATCACATATGCCATATCTGCAAAATTAATCACTGTTTTTTTTACTGTATTGTTCAGCCCCAGTTAACTCTGAGCTGAGTATTTCCACTGTGCAGGTTGATATAGTTCAGTATCGAATGATAGGTGGTTATCGTGTCATTATCTAGATATGAACATACGACACATTAATACTGAAAAGGCGACGATATGGACGATGTCAAATTTAGGGTTATGGATCTGTTCTGATCAATAAAACACTGAGACGTAACTGCATCTTCCACATCCTGTTGGCATTATCCTCTTTTTTTTCAAGAATGCTTAATTTTCACTGTTGCTGCACATTAAATTTCAAATAAGTGTGAACCCATCGTATCGCTGTCCAGATATTTGGCATAAACACTGAGGCGTGAAATTTGGTGCAGCCTCGTATCTGCACTCCGCTGTAAAGCTGGAGCTCAGCTGGAGGTTAACGTCGGACCGTCCAGACGAAGCGGTGGCAGAGTGGGAGGGACCAGCGGTGTGTTTGGTGGCGGTGGGTTGGAGTTGACTCGCCCCCCCCCTCATGTTTGGCCGGGACAGAGCAAAGTTTACACGGCGGGACGTCCTGCCGGCAGCTGCTGCTCCGACAGGAATAATCACCCGACCCCGACGACACGCAGCCGTAACCTGATGAACGCTGTAGCAGCTGAGGTGGACCTGCAACCCCCCAGCATACACATGCACGCATGCACACACACATACACACACACACACACACGCACATTAAACAATCACTAGTTTTTTTTTTAGTGTTAAATATTGTCTGCATTTGATGCTTTCAAGAAAACACCACATATCCATTTTATTACTTTCATCTTCAGTTTTTTCAAAATGTAAGAGGCAACAACATTTTTAAAATTAACAATTTTTTAAAATAATCCCCCCACCGTCCACCTCCCAATTTTCCATGTCATAATGTATACCTATTAAATGTCTTCTTTCCATTTGTATTTTCGGTAGCACTATATTACAGCTCGGAAATAACACGGTAATAGTGGGGTGATAGTTTAATAATAAAGTGGCGATAATGAAATAATACCATGTAATTACCAAAGGAAAGACCAGTCTCAAAAAAATGTTTGATCTCAGAATTTCTGATTTATTTCTCGCAAATTTGTGACTTTATAATCTCAGAATGTGAGTTTTGTCCTTGTAAATTTACGACTTTTAATCTTGGAAATTCAGAGTTTTTTTCTTGGAATATTACCCTGTTTCCTCGGGTCTGTAATTTTTTTTCCTTTCAGTGGCCCTAACACACTGTCATGTTGTGTTGTTGATGATAATCCTGATTTATTTTGGTGGATTTGATCAGTTGTTGTAGTTATTACTCAGCTTTTCCTGCAGGGTCCCTACAGGCCTTGAAAATGCTTCCAAGTTTAGAAAAATAAAAGGCCTTAATATTTTTGAAAAGGCCTTGAAAATACAGATATTATTCCTATGAATTAACATGTAGCATTCAAATGCATCTGTATTTTCTCTCTGTTGTAACATGAGTTCATTTAAAAATGGATTTCATGCTGTGTGATTGTAAACATGGTCCTGTTTCAAGCCTAAAATCGCCAGTTTAAGGCCTTGAATTTCACCCAACAATGCCTTGAAGGTCTTTGAAAAGTTCTTGAACGTGCTGTCCCCGTTGTTTCAATCTGATTTAGACTCAAAACTCTCTTTCTGCGTTTTTGGTGTCTAGTAAACATCTCTGCCTCTGCCTCTCCGCTGTTATTTTTTTCCGCAGATATCCAGGAATTTTATGAAGTGACCTTATTGGACAGTCACAAATGGGCGGAGTCTTCCAAGGGGGCGGATCCCACGCCGCCCGTGAACCTGTGGGATTTCTCCAGCCTCCAAAGCACAACGGTGACCTCGGACACTCTGCCCAGCCTTAGCACCAGCATCGAGGTGAGTGTGGCCAACAGGTGGCGCCGCTCGCACGCAGGAAGTGGGAACTGAGACGCCTGGCGCCATCAGGCTGGGAAATTTCTGTCACAGTGGCACAATAAATCGGTTTCAATTTCCCAGCCTGGTAGTGATGTTGGGAAGTTTAGTTTTGCTTGTGGGACAGGAAGTGGACTTTGTGTCTTGTGAAATGTTTACTGAGTCACAGCAAATGTCTTAATATCAGGCTGAGAGGGGATTTGAATGGCTGTTTTAGGTTTCTCTTACACCTGAAGTGGTAAGCCTTCAGGTGTACCTGAACATTGAATAGAAACTAAGTGAGTCTTGAAATAAGTCTGAAAATCAAAAGGCAGCATCTCTGACAAGACCATACCTCCCAGTCTGATTACTGGAGGCTAACTGGCTGTGTCTGGCACATGTTGCTGTGAATAGTCTGAGGCAAATTTTTAATATGATGCTGCCTTTTGGTATCTGTTAAGTTTGTTAGTTTATGTTGAAGTCCCCCTCCTCTTCATTTATTAAGCCCCTAAAAAGCCTGAAATTAGCCTGGGTGTTACATATTTAGAGGGTTTTCCATGAGAAAACATCCCTTAGCGCCTTAAATGTACCTCTAAATTTAGCTCTCATTAAAAATGCGTGGATCTATGAATATGCAAATAGGCCCCGCCCCTCCCCGCCTGCTGGCACACCGGCTCGTAACCAGAGCTCTGTCCACACAACCAGGACGTCCTGTCTGGCCGGGACGGGACCTCCTCACTCTGTGAATAGAGCCCCCCCACTCAAGAAAATTGTACCGTATTTCATAATCTAACTGTGAAAAAAGTTTTTTTTATTATTTTTTCAGTGACTCTCTTATCTCGCTAAGTGGTTGATCTTTTCAAAATAAAACACTTGAGTGGGACAGCTCTTTTCATAGAATGCTGAATCTCGTCCCGCAACACCATGAAAAAAAAAAAAAAAACGTGAAGTGAATCTTTCAGGTGCAGTAATATTGTTGATGTGCTGCAGCCGTTTCCAGTTGGTCTTGTTGTTTCTTTCCAAATAAAAAACTGAGCGGCCAGAGCTGCTGCTAATGATATGCAAAGCAGCGCCCTGTCAGCTTGTGGCTGATTGGCTGGGGGTCCGTTCAGGAGACAGAAACAGCAGGAAAACACATTTTAGAGTGGAGGGGGACTTCAACACAGTGGCCATATTTATAAGGACGGTGTCCTTGTTGCTGCTGTCAGCTGGAAAAGATGCATCTGCAAAAAAAAAAAAAAAAAAAAAAAAAAAAAAAAAAAAAAAAATCAGGAATAAATCAAAGCACATTGCCTATTTATTTCTAGGTGTTTGTGTAAAAGTGGGGTTACATCACACATTTCAGCACGTAAACAAGTTTGCAGCTGTTTGTGTTTCTCCAGCTGACAGCAGAGATGTGTTTTCTCAGACGACCTCCTCTTTTTAAAAAGTTTAGAAACACGACGACCCAAAACTCCTGTCTGCTTGTTTACCAAACTAGAGGTGCAGAGCGGGTGTGTTAGAGCATGCTGGTACAGTGTGTGTGTGTGTGTGTGTGTGTGTGTGTATGCTCTTCCTATATGAACGCAGAGCAGCGGAGAAGCTCCTCCCATCTGCTTCCTGTCAGCTGATACTTTTGACGAGCGGTCGATCTTCTCCTGCTTCAAAAGTATTCGATGTGAAGCGTTTCAAAGCAGCGTGCTGTCATCATCATCATCATCATCATCATCATCAAGTTGTTGTTGTTTTGGTTCTTCATCATCACATCATCCAAACGCCTCGCATGCCGCTCACGTAGAGCTGCAGGGCTTCCCACATCAGATCACCTGTCAATCAAACGGCGTGGGCGGGACTTTGAGTTTCTCTTCTCTTCGCCAGTTCTTCTTCATCTTTATTTCAAACAAACCTGAACGTGTAAAAGATTTCTCTTGGTTTTATCTTTTTAGGGAAGTGACCATGAAGGCAGCGTGCCGATCACATGATGTTAGATCGCTTTAGGGGCGGGCAGCTTCCCCGTAGACTCGGTGCACGCTCCTTGTTTTCAGATAAGACTACAAGCCGGTGTTTTCTCTGCTCATCATTCATCAGAGAGGCAGGGCACTCATTTCTTTTTAAGACAATTGATGGCGTTACAAATTATCTGACAACAATCTGCAAGAATTGAAATGATATTGTTTTCTTTCCTGATTAGAAATTGATTTCAATATCAGATTTATTTGGGGGGGGGGCTTGGGGGAGGAAAGTTTTTGGACAACAACAGGAGATTTACCAGACGCTGAGAGGAGCTGTGAATCTTTGAGTTAACACAGATTCAGTCCGATTTGTAATTCATTAGCGAAGGATTTGCTTTGGGAGCTATTTTTATTTTTATTTTTTTTATTTTATTGTATTCAATTTTTAATTTTTAATTTAGTTTTAATATTAAAATTCTATTCAATTTGCAAACCATCATTCGGTGTCAACTGTTAGGGTCAGTACTTTTACTCCATATTTTATATCTAGTAAATAAATATGTAATGTACAACAATTTATTTTTGTTCTGAAATCAGACAAAAGAAAACAAGTGAATTTCCTGCACACTGTTCATTAAAAAAGAAATGCAGAAAGTTGCAATTAGTTCGTTTTTTTTCTTGAGAATCATGAATAAGTAATTTATAATCAATGCTTCAGTGCAGTGAATGGTTCATAGTGTTTATAACAGCACAAATGGAAAAGCTTTATGAAGTGGATGTATGCTGGATCACTGCAGGTTATAGGAGTCAGACAGAAACGACACTTTGTACATTTACTTACATGGACGTCTCAGATTATTACTAATAACCACCTGCAGTTTAGTGCCCGGTCAGGTGTGTAGTGTTGTGGTGAACTGTGGCAGGACGGCGTGTTTCCTCAGCTTGTTTACAGCGACACCTCACCCCTTCACCTCTTCACAGTGCAGTAAAATATACCGCATTGCCTCTCAGTCTCAGCAGGTGATTAGTGTGTGTGTATGTGTGTGTGTGTGTGTGTGTGTGTGCCAAGGGCGAGTGGCCTGTCGCAGGAAGGCAGAGCTGGCAGAAACAGTTGCAGCAGCTTCACCATTGGCCCAGCTTCACTCTTCACCTGTCTTGGTGCCCAGGTGCGCTGAAGCGTCACATGAGTTAAGAGCGCACGCTGGACCAGAGCTTCGCCATCGACCCGCTTTTGTTTTTGCTCCATCTGAACCAGCGGTCAGCCATGAGCTTTGTGTTATTTTTATCTTTATTTTGCTGCAGGAAGAGCATATATTATTATTATTGTTATTGTTATTTTTAGAGTATAAGGTTGTCTTTGCTTTTGCTGGAAACTCCCATCATTTCCCCAGAACCTGACAGCTGGGTCGCCTGTAGTCGAGTCACTTCGTTCTAACCAGACCTGAGTCAGATGGGTTCAAATGCCTTTTTAATTTAGTGTTTGTTTTATCCTTGTGGGAGTGCCAGATGGGCGGGGTTTACCACATCAGGACAAGGGTGTCAGGTACAGTGTCCTGAAGTAGTACTGCAGCTAATGATTACTTTCTATCTGATTATTTATTTATTTTTTTTTATTAATCAATGAATCATTTAGTGTCTAAAATTTTCATGGAAAGCAAGCACAGCCCAAAGTGACATTTTCGAATGTCTTCCTCAGTCTGACCAGTGGCCAACAAAACCAAAAGTATTCATTTTATGAACATATGAACAGAGAAAACGAAGACAATCTGAGCATCTTCCTGATGTGAAGTGAAGTTGGAATCAGACACTGGTTGGTGGTTTTACAGGATAAATTACAAAAGCCACTCCATTATCAAAACTACAATCAGTTTTCTGTCAATGAACTGACTGACTGATTGGCTCAGGGCGACGTTGCAGTGTAGCAGATTAACCTCTTGTCCCCGTTCACTCTCCGCCGTGTTGTTTTGTGTGGTAAACCCCGCCCGTCTGGCTCTGAAACAGGATATAAAGATTAGACACCATGTGACGCAGGTGTGGCGGTGAGCTGCCTGTTTGCATTGAATGCCTCTCTTTCTTTCCCTCCCTGCCCCGCCCCGTCTGGTTGTAAACGCACCTCGTCACGCGTAGGACTCCCCCCTCCTAAATGAAATCCTGCACACGTTGGCGCAGGCCAAAGCCTCACCTTGCTGCGATGGACAAGTAAGTACTGGACACCTGTGATTGGTGGGTGGGGTGTGTCCCTGTTGTCCACCTTCGCCGCATGTCCCATCCAGTCCTCATGAAGGAGGGTGGGGTTTCTGGGTCAGAGGTCAAGGGGTCAGAGGTCAGGGTAGCTTGGATGGCCTCAGCGTATTCCTGTGATTCATCCGCATTTCGTTGCATCTTGAGTCTGAATCTGACTGATGTGAATCGTTGGAGGAAAGCTTGACATAACGCCACATGACAGAAAGCATCTGGTCCGAAACGGGATCTGATTCAGTGGCTTCATCCTCTCTTGACCGCAGAGGAAACAGATGTGAAAATTAGACCATCTGAAGACCGTTTAAAATTAACATCGTACCTCTTCACATCTTCAGCTTTTGCCATTGACGGGCTCATCAGTACACAAGTTTTCTGCTTTATTCAAAGCCTCAGAATTTTATTTTAAATTCTCATGGAGATTTCCAGTGATCCCAAACATGAGCTGCTGAATTCCAGGGAAATGTGTCCAAAATGATGCACAAAACATGTTGATCTTTTCTATTTGATGTGATTCTGCAGCCATAAAACAGAGGCATCTTGGCTTTGAATATCATGACGCTCCAATGAAGTCTTGCAAACAGCAGATGCAGAGTAATGTAAGTGACAGTTTTCATATAAACTATTTTTAAAATTGGACTGACAACTGCTGGTTAAAAGCTGCTATTGGCTGATCTATGACCAACCAGGTAACCTGAATCACAGGTAACCAAGATGAGCCAATTGCAGATTGAAATTGAAATGTCATGGTTTAACCAGTAGGTGTCTGTCCAACCTGAAAAGTAGTTTGCCCAAGTCAATTTTAATGGCAAAATGAAACTTTTGAGACCCGTATCAGCCTGTACTGTTGAGGTTTCCTCCAGGGTTTTATATCGATCACGTTCAGACCCAAGATGCAACCAAAGACAGAAGAATGGCAGCTACATGATGAGGTGGTTCAGGTTTGGTCAGGGGTCATGGCTCATTTGTGCTTCATTCATTTTGGTTCGTTTTGTCGGTCTGACCAGTACACCTCCTGTCCTCATAGCACCACCGACTCCTCTCGGTGACGGACGGACACAGGAAGACGCTACGATCACAATTAGACAGGGAGATAAGATTCTTGTTTCCAGCTGAGATATTTGCTGCTAGGAAAATGTGACAGCTATTACTCAGAGAATGATTGACAGTGAAATATGAACAGATAACAGGCAAATAAGGTCTTTGTTTGATCAAATGGGACACTTAAACAAACTTGATCCACCCAGACTTAAATGATGTTCAGGGTTGAGTTTCAGGGAATAAGTTTGGAACTGATATTCAGAACTCTTCAAATTTCAGATGTTCTTCAGGGCAGTTTTGTAATGAACCATGTATGGAAAAATGAACATCATGACATAACAAAATATGCTGCTGCAGTTTTGCTCTTGTCTTGATGAATTCCAGACAGTCCTGCGACCAGATAGGCAGATAATTTCTTTCCTTCATCAGGACAATTTTGGTAGTCTTAGTCCCAGGCGAATGTGCTGAATTGACTTCTGACAATGTGCAAAGCCAGTTCTGGGACATTAGTAGACTTCATGTGCGTTCACCTCAAAAAACAAAACAAAACAAAACAAACAAAAAAAAACAATAATAATAATATCTGAAAAGTTGACTCTTTATGCAGCAGCAATTTAGAGCATTCTTGGTTCGTTCGCTCACAAAGACCGGAGCTGTACTGTACTCAAGGGCCTGAATGGTGGTGGTTCATTTGGATTTTTGGATTTCGGTTTATGTGGAGGTTAAAGTGGTGCTCCAATCCTTTCGGCTTCTTTTGTGTGCCTTGATTTTTGTGCAGCACTAACAGACATATTTTACATGGCAATCATCACTTCTTTCTCTTTAGTTGTTCCTTTGTTTCATTTAAAATGTTTGCTTCATCAACCAAGCAGACAGCACTGCCGTCCTGCCTGGCATCTGTATGGTGAGTGGTGAAATCTGAATCACGAACTGAAATGTTTTCCTGTGATGGTTTTATAAACCTCCCTGGAGTTTCTTTGTGTCACCAGCACACAATGGATTTCCTTTGTTGTTTATAATTTTCTGAGAAAAAGGTTTGTCCTGACCAAGCTGTTTTCATTTTCAAGAGAAGCCCCTTTGAAATCAGCTTTGGGTGTTGAGCTGGCCAGTCCTCTGCAGAGTGACTCCCAAAGGAAAATGGAGAAAACAGCTTTTTTTTTTTTTTTTTTCTTTTTTCATTTATTGGGTGCTAAGGGTATTGTTTTGACACAAATCACATCTTCATCGGTTAAAATCAACTTGTTTTGACTATGTTGAAGATGCCATTTGCACTGAAATGTTAGTCTTTGCACCAAATAAACAAAATAAACAAAAACATAAAAAGCCATATACTCCAGTTTCCCTTTGGGCTTTTCTACCCATTGCTTCTGAATCAGTATCCCTTGTTCCTCTCGGGGAGCTGCAGGCGTCTGTTCAACACTTTACAGCGAGGCTATGCATCTCAAAATTGGCCTGATTGCCATGAAATTTGGAAAGCATATTCATACTCCTCAGAGGTCTCAAAAGGTGAAAGTCAATGTCATTTTATCTCATGTCTTTTATCTTCCACTGATTCGATGGTTTGGCCTCTCACCACTTTTGTTTTGTATACAAATGAATGTCAGTGTCATTATGAGGGCAGACGTGTCATCATGTTTGCGGATGATTCTGTCATTGTGTCCCTGCTCAGTTCAGTGATAATGAGACTAACCATGGACCAGTGGTGGATGAATTTAGTGACTGGTGCAAACGCTCCTTCTTGGATATAAATGTGTCCAGAACAAAGCAAATGATTCTTGCTGCTGTTATTTGTGGTCATGCTGTTGAAGTTGTTCAATAGTACAAGTATCTGTGAACAGAATTTGATAAGTTAACCTTTGAACTAAATACTGCTGTTGTTTCTACAAAGGTCCATCAGTGCATGCACTTTTATCAGAAGCTCAAAAGTTTTAATATTCTAGGATATTCTGTTCTTGTTTTAGTGAGTCTGTGCTAGTCTTCTCCTTCTTTGCTGGTTTGGGTTATTTATTTATTAAGAATTGTTAGAAAGTGCAGTAAAACTTCAGACACAAATCTTAATGAGCTCTTCCATTTGGACAGAGCCACAAAGAAGGCCCAGCCAATCCCACCTCTTGTTCAGTGAGTTCAGGTTGCTTCCATCACAGAAAATAATCTGCCAAGATGCAGAACTAGTAGGTTCTCATTAGTCCCTGCTGCATCTGGCCTTTGGAATAACATTTGTGATTCTTTTTTTGTGGGAAATGTTTCTGTTGAGTGGTGTGTGTTAATTTTATTTACTGCTGGCATTGAAACAAACTGCGCCTCAGGGATATAAAGATTACCTTTACCTTGACCTTGAGGACGAACCTTGTCAACTTTAATCTCTTGACCTTCTGTACAGCGCCAACATCAGGCCAACATGTCGGCTTTTCACAAAGATATCACAAAGTGTAATTGGCATGTGGATTGGCATGATATTTGGTGAATGCATTCATGAGCCCCAACGGAAGATTTCTGTTGATATTCAGAAGCCTTTCCTCTGGCGCCACCCTCAGGCCAAACATTTGACATTTACATGACATATTTATAAATGTAATGGATGCATTCCTAAATAATTTGATGACCGTACCCATGCTCCCTGGAGGATGAACCCTGTCGGTGACCTGTTTGGTGACCTCATGACCTTAAATCAAGTGCCACCCTCATGCCAAAATATCAGATCTGCACACAAGATATCACTAAATCTAATCAACAGATTGTAATGAAATTTGGTGAGTTCATTCATGCTCCCCTAGGAAAGATGCCGTCCTTCCTCTCATGCCACCATTAGTCCAAAATCAAATTTGAAATCGATCTCCAAATCTGTTGGATGGATGACTGAGAAATTTGGACAGCTACCCAGAGGATGAACCCTGTCAGCACTGTGACATCTGTTGTAGCGCCACCCTAAGACCAAAATGTACAAACCCCCATTCTCCCAGCATGCACCAAACTAGCGTGGCAGTAATGAATGGTTAGCAGAGCAGAAATCTTCTCAGAGACCCTTTTTAACATTCAGGCGTAACCTCACAGATCGCTGCCTTCACTGCCTCAGCTCTTGTCCAGATTTACCCACCTTTTGTGTTTGCGTCTTAGTCGTTTAGCTGATGCTCTTATCCAGAGGTTCTTTAATCCGAGTGCAACAGTAGAGTGAGCTTCAGCTGCATCTGATCCGTCTCCACCCCGAGCGCTGTGGGCTTTGAAGAGCCTGACATTTGAAATGGAGCTGTAATCAATGAGTCTCGCAGACATCAAATATTTACCAGCGTGCAGCAGCTCAGGGCCGAGGCCGTCTGGGTTTTGTTGGGGTTTTCTGTCCTCGCTGTGCCTGGGTCCGGTGTCCGGCTCTGCCCTGAAACACAACTTTAAACTCCTGCCTTCCATCGTGAGGACTTGGTGAAGCTCCCTGGGCCAGACGGTGGTCTTTTTTCCAGACCTTTGACCTCTGACCTGACAGCTCTGACGCTTCCAGTCCTGTCCCGTTGGAGCCTGGAGGAGTTTGGAGGGATTTTTAACAGGTTACTTGTCCGTCTGCCTCTTCATGCTCTCGTCAGCTGACCGGCTTCAGAGAGGAGCCTGCCCAGCTGAGCCGGTGCGTTGTTAGGTAGGATTAAAGGTCAGATCATAGTCTGGTGATTTATAGCGGCTGCTAATGGTGATATTGACATTTTATGGTTGGTTGCAACCACATTTGGTTAATACTTGAAGCAAAGCCGTTGTTGTCATCATCACTATGATTGTATCATTTATTTATTTATTTATTTATTTTACATTAACTATATCAGTGCAGGTATAAATTGCAGTAGGAACCATGGGGATGTGTGACCCGACACGACTGAGTGTTACTGGTCCAGAAAAGCTTGTCAGAGCAGTGCAGTGGATATTAAGAAGAAAACAAAATCCACATTTCATTGGTTTCATGCAGTTATGAATTCAGTCGCTCGTTTTGCTCATAATAAAGCATAAATATACAGCCTGCTGTTTGCTTTTGCTGCCACTATGGGGCGCTCTGATGGTATTGCATCCACGTCTAAAAACTGCTCTGCTTTTGAGAGGTGTTTTAAATATATGTTGCTTATTGGAAAATATTTTTTCAAGTCCACGTGCCTTGGATGTTTTTTTTTTTTTTTTTTAAGTTTTGCTGGTTGTGTTCTACACAGTATGTTTATTTTAAAACGGAGACAAACTTAAAAATGGATTTTCCATAGATCCAACCCGCTCCCAAGAGCAGCTGATTCCTGGACCCACACAGCGCTCCTAAACCTCCTATTCTCTTATGTATGGATTATTTTTACCAGGCCTTTCAAATTCCTATTACTGGGCAATTTGTGGATCTTTATGTATTGTTAGTGGGAACTCTTTGGTTCCATTTTTTCCAAATGTGGTCTGGGCTACATTTTAATGGTCTGAACAGAAGTATAATATATGGCCTGAAATTTTAGTTGGACTTATTTCAGTTGAACATATTAAATAGTTAATAAAACGCTGGCACTAAGCATAGAGGTGTGTTTTTTTGTGTTCAGTCCAGACTTTGCTGGTTAAATAAGGCTTTAAGTAGATGTTCAAATGACGGTGCAGAATGTGGGATTTGGACCTCCGGAGGTTTATGTCTTATTTTATCATTCCTTTGTTGATTAATTCAAACAAAAGTGGCGTTAGGAGTGGATAAGGTTGACTGTGGTGCTGTTTTAATTTGTTTTGTTGCAGTGCCGGCTGCGTTCCTGCTGAATGAATACAGTAGAAACCCGACTCAGTTTACCATAAATGTTTTACCGACTTGAACGGCAGACCGACCTAAATGCTCTCTGTTTGAGCTGAACATTTGATCTTACTCATCGCATGTGTCATGGCAGATTAACCGTCATGCCTCGGCTTTTCTCCTGAGAGTCTTGTTTTATTCGCCTGTGATGTTGAAGATTGTGGCCTTCTGTGCTCTTTGGATGCAAAAAGGCCTGGGAGGGGAAAAAGAGAGATCCGAGCCTCTGTGGAAAACTGCTTTAAAGTGTTTAATTCAATTTGTTGAGTTGTAAGTTACCGGTGAACTCATCAACATTATTAACATACAGCATGTTGTGCCCGTGTTTGATTGGTTTAGATGAAAGTATAATGATCGCCCATGAGGCAGGTCCCGCACAGCGCCGAGGGCCCCGCCTTCCTCAGTGTGGAGCCGCCGCCACAAAACTCAATCAACCCTTTGAAACATCAGAAAATTCACTTGATGTCTCTCGAAATGTGGGAAAATAGGTAATGACCAAATTAGTAAAAAAACAAACAAAGAACACAGAAAAATAGAAAAAAGAGGTCAGATCAAATGTGAAGTCACTGATGCTGGATCGATGTCAGGTGTTTAAATGCTTATGTTTAATTAATTAATGTGTTTAATTTGCTTGATTTCTTTTGAAAACATGGGGGAAAAGGCAATGAGCAAATTAACAAAAACAAACATGCAAAATTAAAATAAGCAAAAAATTATCATAAAATTTGAAACATTTTAGGAATTCGCAAGAAATGACCTGAACAATAAACTAGTAAAAGCAAGAAACTAGTACAAAGAGAGAAAGACCTGAAAAGAAGAAAATGACATGAAAGTTCAACCAAAAAATTACAAGAAAAATATCCTGACAATCAGAGAGAGAAAGAGAGAGAGAGAGAGAAAGAACTTTGTTAAAAGGGTGAAATAAAATCTTTAAGAGTGTTCATCTTTTGGGCTTGGGTTGATCTACTGATGGTAAAAGGTTTGTGCCCCGGGCCCCCAGATGTGTGGGAGCGGCCCTGTGGGCGGCAGCAGAGAGCAGGACTGGAGTATGAGGGGAAAGTGCTGGAGATGATACAGGTCAGAGCAAACACAAAGAGTGAAACTAATAAAGAAAATAATACAGACACAGTGTCTTTGTTGACCTTTATGTGTCTGTCAGTATGTGTTTATTTTAGAAAGAGACAGAGACCGGGAGTTGGGAGAAACGGGCGCCGTCACATCCTGCGTGCGCCGCTAAATGTTTTATAATTAGCCGGGACGCGTCGTATGATCACATACGAGCAGGGATGTGAGCACATGACGAATTCATGGAACTGTAAAATATTCATACTTGTGATTCCCACCCGCCCACGTAAGCCATGGCTCCTGCTGTAGCCTCCATGCATGCTCTTCCTCCTCCTCCTCTTCCTCCTCCTCCTCTTCCTCAGCCATTTGGCACTGAGTCACACACTTAATAACAACCAGCAGGCACTTTGTGCATTTCAGTGAAAGGTAGTGAGCTCTGATCTGCGAAGCAGCGCGGATGCTTCGTGGTTCGGTGACTAACCGGAGAAGTCAGCGTCATGTCAGTGTGCACGAGTACACGTGTGATGCGTTCAGGGCCTGGACGCATCACATGTTGCACGAAAGCTTTAGCCTACCAGCCGGCTGGAGGCTTGCAGGCAGGAGCAGAGAGGCTTTAACCACAGAGCACAGTGAACGTACTGAAGCTGTTTGGTGAAAGTATAGCCGGAAAATTACAGCCAACACAGGAGTAATCACATGCTGCAGGACAGCAGCAGCGCATATTCAGTTTCTCTTGGAAAAACACTAAACTGTACATATATAACCCCACATATAGTTTCATATATGTTTGAATGAGGAACGTGTGCAAGAATATAGCAGCATTTTGCACTGCAGAGTGCTGGGTTTTCTTTTACAGAAGAAAACAGTGTAAGACAGGAAGACGCTAAATACAGATGGATGACAAATTACAAGTGTGCAGTGAGTTAGTTTGAACTCTCCTGGAGGGACGGCGCTCTGCTCCTCCAAAGGATTTTCCTCCATTTGGTGTTTTGATGATGATGGTGGTGATGGAAAGAATCCAAAATCTCCCACAGGTGTTAAGCTGGATGTGAAGGCCACAGCATCATGATTAACATCATCCTCCTCCTCCTCCTCCTCAAAACATTCAGTGAGCCCTGAGGGGGGCGTGGTCATCTTGGAAGAGGCCACGCCCCCTCAGGATACAAATAATTCACAGGATGAAGGTGATAGTCAGAATAAGTTTGTATTGATGAGCAGCGAGTCCTCCTTCCCTCTGAGGGGACCAGCGACACTCAACTCTCAAATGTGCTTTTGTCTCTATATTGAGGCTTCATGCCCTGCAGCACGGCTATTATACCTGAAAATATAACATTTTAATATAACAATAATCGATATATGATAATATCCCCCTCTTTAGTCTATAGGATTTTTTGGAGGAGTGGAGCTCCATCCCTCCAGGAGACCTCCAGACACCTGGAGAATCTGTGAAGCTGTTTAACACCTCACTGAGACACTTTATGTTGGATTTTCTTTTAATTTCTCACCCACTGAATTGATAACAGAATAATATTAAAACCAAACTGAAAGCAAAATGTAAATACAGACTCCCTCAGCTGTCCCTGAAAACCCCACACTGCTTCCCTCAGTGTGAAGCAGACTGAAGTTTGTGAATTAGTAGTTCATCTCTGCTTTATTGCTTTCTATATTATTAATAAGAGAATCACTGGATCTATAAAGAAACTACACACACACACTTAGTATTAACATATAATTTACATATATACTGTATGTGCTGCTGGCTTGCAGAGTGTGAGGTTGAAGGTGATGATTCAGAAAAAGCAGCCTACATATCACTCCTCAAAATAAAGATAATTCAGCCTGTTCAGTCTAATTAGGTGCACCTAGATGGATGGTTTTCTCTCTGGAGGCAATGATGCAGAAAAGTAATTTGATAATTTGACAGTATTGACAGATTTTCACCATTAAAAATGTGAAAATGGGTAAGGGAGGATGCAGAATGTACGAGTAGAAGATGAACGAGTAGAATTGTTCTGCAGGTTTATTCATTATAGTATAATAATATTCAGTATAACATTTGAATGGAGCTTGAGGTTTCACAGATCAAACCTAGCAGTAAGTTACAAAAAAATAAGCTTTTCAATAAAGAAAGCGTGAGTCAGCATCATCATTTCAGGGCTGTTGGTGTCTGTGCAGGGATTTCCTCCTCATCCTCACCAAACAAACAGTTTTATCAGAGCTGGGATTTTAAACAAGCCAGGCTGTGGGTTCAGATGTGACGTTCACTGACTCTCCTGAACCTTGTTATTTTCCACCCTTCATCACGTGCAGGTTTGGCAGTTTCTAATGCAGTGTTTGAGTTGGGAGAGGTCTAAAACAGTTCTACTATATGATGGATGGGGCAAAGTGTGATACTTGAAACTTCAGGAAAATATCTGGAGAAATCAAAATATTCCAGACAATAATCCATACAAATCAGTGCAGTTTTCTTGGTTTTTTAGAATTATTAAGTTATGATTAAAACATTACTTGAGCTCATATCCGTCAGTCTCATCTTGTCAGTGTAGCTGAAATTATACAAGTGCACAAATGCTGCCTTCAAGTGCTGTCAGAAATATGGCGATTGTAGATTGAGCTTGCATGAACAACCCAGTTAAATGGTAAATGGCGGCAAGGAGGTATTATACGTGTGTGTTTGTGTGTGCACATGTGTTTGTTTGTTTATTTATTTGTTTATTTATTTGGCAGTTGCTGAGAGGTGACATTAGGGGAGAGGAGAATATGGAGCTCTTTCAATCACCTATAATCAGTACTCGAGTTGAGGGGGGATGAGGGTGGGTGGCATCCCCCCTGAAATAAAAACGGTCAAAATCATCCCCCCTGTAAAACTGCCATCCTCACTTTTCATCAAGTGAAGCAAATTGACCATCCCCCCTGAATTTTTTTTTACAACTCATTGGTAACATTGCATTGGTATGATTTACTTGCCAAATGTGTTTTCTCCCTTTTATTTTACCAAACAAGTCTGTGTGACCTTGTGTCTCAAATTAAACAACTACCAAGACCCTATGTGTAGTATTCCAACAGAATCTAAATTTTAAAGATGAACACTTAAACGCAACTCAAACGACACTGAATAACAGAGCCGGTAGTTTCCGTTAACGCGTCGCTCAGGTCGGAGTGTGCAGTTTTCCCACGGCGCCTGAACGCAGCGTGAGTCTCGAGCGGCGGGGCTCAGCCTGCCCTGCTCCCGTTTCGCCGCGGATCGCAGAATGAAGGAGGACCGGAGGAGGGATGAGGAGGCTCTCCGGTGAACACACACTCTCTCACCGGTAGATTTAGGCTGTCGGTGTGTGTGTGTGTGTGTGTGTGTGTGTGCGTGTGTGTGTATGAGAAGAGAGAGTGTGTCCGCTGACGAGCCAGCTGTGTGGTTGGAGCGCGGCGGGAGGGACGGCGGAGCGCGAGATGAGATGCTGATGTTGGGCTTCCCTCCCGGCTCTGAAGGATGGACTGCATCTGTATCGTCACCACGAAGGTAAAGACTGAAAAAAACTCGATAAAACATGACGTGCGGTGCCGGCAGACCGTGATTTTACAGCTTTTCTGAGCCTGTCAGGAGTCCATCTTCACTTCGGCGTACACCTGGTCCACCGGGCAGCGCTTATCTCCATCAAATCTCAACTTTTATACCGAGTTAGGCTCTTTCACTGTCCTCTCCCTCCGCGGTCACCGGCAGCGGCCACACTGACAGCCCGCTTAGAAAAGTTGTGATTTTATTGAAATGAAACGTGGCTTGGTGGGTGGCATCCTCGCCGGGTTTACAGGAGCATCGTGTCGGTTTGTTAAGAGCCCTCCAGTCGTTTCAGGCGTGCCGATAAGCACGACGATATTAATTATGTCATGTTTTTAATGGATTCTGGCGTCATGTTCTCTCTGTAGGAGCGCAGCGCAGCGGGTTAATTAAAGAGCTGTGCGGCGGCGGTGACCAGGTGTTGCAGTCATTTCTCTTCATTCCTCCACTGTTTCATGACACTCACTCACTGTTGACTAGGAACGACAATTAATCGCAGTTAAGCTAATTATCAGCTGAGCTGACTGCTATCTAACGGCAGTGCTTGTTAAGTGTGTGTGTGTTTTACATCGACCTTTCCTTGATGACGCATGGTATGTTTCATGGTATGGTTTAAAATATAAATCATAAGAGCTAAGCATCCCTTCAGCATCATTATTTAGATTTAAGCATTTTAATCTTTGTTTATTCAGAGCAAAACCAATGGAGGACTTCACATTTGATTAATCACTTTGTCTATCAGATTTTAAAAATAGGAATAAATGCCCATCAACCAGTAAGAGCCCAGAGAGAGGTATTCTGATTGCTTAAACTTTAACTTGATAAATAACCAAAACGCTTACTCAGTCCTCAAAATGATTATCATGTTATCTTGTGTTTATCAATTAATCAATAATTTGACTAATTTTCTCAGCACTAATACAATCCATAGTTTTTTCAGTACAGTCACAGCAGCATTTTCATGGTGCCTGAGCATTTTTTCATTAACTTTCCCTCAGCCCGTTTAGGGATTTGAACCAGCAACCCTCTAGTCACAGCCCTGCTTATGCGTCCTTCAGCATGCTGCACGGTGACAGTGATCAAACGCACCCTTGCTCTGTCTGGAGGCATGCACCACCCCCCTACAGCAGCTCAGCATTGCAACACACCTTCCTGCTGTGCCGGTTTCCAAGCTGTGGCTCTGGGGCCCCACAGAGGGTCCGCAGCAATGTGAAGCCTTGCTGAATCTCATAATGGTGCAGTTCATCAGCAGCATGCATGATGACAGAATGTGTAAAAATCACTTTTCTCCTCCTGATGCTGCTCTTCCCACTCTGCGCAGAGCTTAGTCATGTTTATATCTGATCAGATGGGAGCAGGAATTGATCAGTTATCATAGCCGATATTAAGAATTTTTCAATAATTGGCATTGAAAGTTTGATGAATGATCTGAAAACCACTCAGACTCCGCTTCTCTGTCTGAAAGACAGCGAATTTCCATTCCATTTCATTCAATTTCCATTTACCTTTTCGTTGGATTTGTCTGTAATATAGTTTTACAGAAACAAAATATTACAAAACATAATTGCAAAAATTACAATAAAGTAATTCTGTACTTGCCATTTTCAGGTAATTTTTGGGTAATTTTCTGGTATTTTTTTAACATCTATTTTTAATATATTAATGTGATTTAAACATTTCTTAATTTGTGTAGGAGTTGTGAATACTGTAAATTTTGAAACTGCTATTCTCAAATTTACTGCAAATGAATATCAGTGTTAAATATCAGTTATCAGTGTCTCTGATGACTAATAATCGGTATTGGCCCTGAAAAATCGCGACCGGTCGGTCGCTGTAGCTCATTTTGTGCAGCCGGTTGGTGGTAAAGCTGATAATGGAGCTTTTCTAATTGAACGCTCTCTGTCAGTCTGCTCCCGCTGTGTTTGGTCTGATCAGCTGATGATGGTTGTGTGTTTGGAGTGTGTTGTGGCGGTTTCTGGGCTGTTTTATTGCGCTTTTACTACATTTATTGTCTATTAAGTTTAGATTGACATGAATCCACAGCTGTTATTTTGGCTGGTGTGTTGAGTAGTGCTGGTGGGATCGCAGTATTTCACAGTAACAACATGGACTGAAATCCTCGTTTGGTCCTGTTATCGTTATTGGGTCTCAGTGGATGAATACTGACTTCTGTACTGCAGCAGCTGCCACATGTGGCCAGATGTGTAACATTACATTTGATTTTTGGGCTGCATAGTTAATTATACACTCAGTGTCCACTTTATTAGGTCCACCTGTCCAATCTAGTCCAATCCAATCCAGTCCAATCCAATCCAATCCAACTGTTGTGCCATAAGGTTTCCTGCTGCCTTTAATGCTCAGCTTGTCTTGTTGTCACAGTAACAGAGGTGTTCATTCACTTCTATTATGTTTGGCATTGAGCTCATAGTTAGTGCTGCTGTTGGTCTGGACTGCATTTTACTGACAACTGTTTCCAATATTCTGTCCCCCCCTTATGTATATAAATAGGGAGGACAAAAAAATAGAAACACCTCATTATAATACAGTACAAGACCTCTGCAAACTACAACCTCAGTAATAAACACAGAATTAAAGTGACACATTCTGCACAATGTCAACACAAACTGAACATTATAAACTTTGTTAAAAGGTGGAGGTTATGGCAGAGCTGCTGAGCTGAACTGGACAGGTGGAGCTGAGAAAGTGGACACTGAGTGGATATGATCGTATGTCTTTATTACACGTCTCCTTTTAAAACCAGTTATGTAATTCGGCCATATTGGAAGTGTTTCCGTGTTTCCTATGTCCAACATGTTCATTTCCAAGAGTAAAACGGTTGGTGTGAAAATAAGACTTTCCATCTGCTGCCAGTGTGAGAAACATGGCACTGAAAAATCCAAGTAATGCAGTATGTTAAGGTGCAAAAATGTGGCAAATGTTTACTAAAACTGAGAATAATTTTGATTAAATACATGTGAAGGGTACGTGCCCAAGAATCTATACACAAGAAATCTGATGCCAATCCAGCATCACTAATAAGACATTTAAATACATCATTTTAATATTTAGAAATAGACCTATAGTTTTCTTATAATAAAAACAGTATGCAAATTGTGAGGTCATTTCTTTGCTAATTTTTTGTTAATTTTCTTTCATTGTTTTTTGGTTTTTAATTTTTTTTTCTAGTTTTCTACTAATGTTCTAGTAATTTTTTATTAATTAGCTAATCACCTCTTAAGAAATGAAGTGAATCAAGTGACATTTTGAAACCGAAGCAAATTCGCTCAATTTTTTTGGAAAACATGGGGGAAAAAGCAAAATAAGCAGAGTAGCAAGAAATTATTTGGAAAGTTAGAAAGAAACTAGTAAAAAGTTACAAGAAAATTCTATAAAATTACCGGAGATTTATCAAAAATTACACACAGTATGAGTATTACACACACAATATAAATAAGGTAATAAATGGATTGTCTTTTGTCAAGATGGTGGAATAAAACCTTTAAAAATAAAAGCTTGAGTTTCATCACGTGAAGAGGTTGTTTATTTAAGTTGCCCTTAAGATTATTATAGAATTTTTTAACAGACAGATGTTTCTGGTTCAGGTACATAGCAGAGTAACAGGGATTATGACGCTCTGAAAGGCCTGGTTTGGGTGCTAGTGTGTGTGTGTGTGTGTGTGTGTGTGTGTGTGTGTGTGTGTGTGTGTGTGTTGCGGACGTGCTGCGTTGTGCGACCTCGGCCTCCTGCTGCGTCGGTATCAGATCCCTGCAGGACATCCTCATTTGTAAAATCCCATTTTGTGTGTGTGTGTGTGTGTGTGTGTGTGTGTGTGTGTGTGTGTGTGTGTGTGTGTGTGTGTGTACTTTTCGCTCTGATCTGCTCTTATCTTCAAGTGTGTAAAATCGCCGTCCTCCGTCGTCGCTCTGCGCTCGCTGCCTCCTCAGCTGCCAGCCGGCGCCGCCTCGCTCTGACATCCCTCCCATCTGACCTCTGACCTCTGACCTTTCACCTTGCTGCCTGTAACGCTGTTGATCCAGGAGCTGAAGCCCAGCGTGACGTGCACTTAGGCTTCCAAAATTGATGGAATTTTCAAAGTTGGAAACTTTCCATGGGAATTAATGGAATACTTGGGAGTTCACTGGAATAAACTAGAAATTTGAAAAATTGCAGGGAACTTAAATGTAGTTGGAAGAAAACATGTTGCAGCGTAACGTCGGTTAAAACAACCAGATTTAAATCAGATATGCTAATTGTAAGCTAGCCAGCACCATTTCATTGACAGTGTGCGAGGCTATTTGGCAAGGTGCTAGCTAGCCAGCTTATTTTTTGCTAATGTTCTGGTAATTTCCTGCTGATTTGCTCATGGCCTTCTCCTCCTGTGTTTTTGAAAGAAATCGAAGTAAACAGCCGCATCTCTGATACAAAATTTGCTCACAGCCTCTTAAACATTAGCAGGCGGCTACAAACCTGAATTGTTGCCCGGTCACAGTATTTTATTCATCACTGTAATAAATGATACAGTTTTTAATCACCCCGGGATGCTTTCAATCACAGAACGTGGTCTAATTGAAAGGCTCTTGATTGGCTAGTAAAACCAATATTCAGTGATTATTGACTGTGGAAGCTGGAAGTGTGATTATGTGATTATGTGACTTATGTGCGATAAAATGTGCAAATCCTGAGGCAGGATGCTGTGGCTAAACCTGTTAAAACTCAGCTTATTAGCCTTTTTGTTGGCAGCAATATAGTTCCCCTCCTCTGAAGTTTGACATTAATCTTATGATGACACACACACACACACACACTCATAGATGCGCAGTGTATGTACACACACAGGAAGCAGCAGTGTGTTCATCCACAGCTTCTTGAGAGTCACAGTATGCTCTGTTTTTCTTCTTCTTCATTTTTCCTCCACTAAGCCGAGGTGTTACAGCCCCAGGTGAGGTGGAGGTGTGTGTGTGTGTGTGTGTGTGTGTGTGTGTGTGTGTGTGTGTGTGTGTGTGTGTGTGTTGGGGGGGGAGCAGACTGTTTTTAGGGCAGCACCTTGGTGTTCTGGACTATTTTCAGCCTCCTTATTAACTCTGGGCTGCAGAGCTGTGTGGCTC
Source organism: Myripristis murdjan (assembly GCF_902150065.1). Taxonomy (NCBI): domain Eukaryota; kingdom Metazoa; phylum Chordata; class Actinopteri; order Holocentriformes; family Holocentridae; genus Myripristis; species Myripristis murdjan. The sequence goes on from NC_043996.1 coordinate 32,321,369, forward strand.
AGTGCGTCCAGACAGTCGCTTTACTCACCGACTACAGCAAGTGCACAGGTGACGCATTAAACACAGTCAGAAAGAACACACTGACACACACACTGACACACACTAACCCAGCAACACACTCGTCTGCATCAGTCTCTTATTAACCTTGATGCTGCATTCACATCCATCTTTGTTGTTTCGGTGTCTTGACATTTGCATATAATTTTAATTCACTTTTATTTTGTCCAGACATTGAGAGATTAAAAAAACAAAACAATTTATCAAGGCTGCAGAGCGGTACAAACAGCGTTTTATGATTAAACAACTTAGGTATCCGGGTGAATTAGAAATATTGATGATTTTGAATGTTGGCTCATTTACTACGGTCCCCCACATTTTCCGTGTCAGCAAGCCATTTATCAGATCCTGCAGAGGGACTACAGATTTCACAGCACAGAATTAAAATCTGAGTTTGTGGTTGAAGCAGCCGCCTTATAATGTTCTCAACATTCAGAAACCACACAGCTGATACAGCGGTCCCTCGTTTATCGCGGGACCTACGTTCTAAAAATAACCCGCAATAGGCGAAATCCGCAAAGTAGTCAGCTTTATTTTTTACCCCTCACTACACACTTTATACACTTTTCTCAGACCGGCATTAACATTTTCTCACTTTTCTCTCTTGTTTAAACTCTCAACGTTCAAACCTTCGTAGAAAAATAAGTCCAGTAAAAAAAAAAAACATGCAAAATTGCACTAAAAAAAATCTGTGAAACTGGGAGGCTGTGAAAGGTGAAACGCGTTATAGCGAGGGATTAGCTGTAATTGGCTGTGGAAAGCAAAACGTTTCCCCTCTTAGGGACTATTTTCCCTGGCGGAGGAGGAGGAGGAGGAGGAGGAGGGAGCGTTTCAGTGTGAAAAAGTCCTGAAAAGCCAACAGTGCTGCTGCTTTTAGGAAAACTCCTGTGGAGGACTTTATTGGGCTGATGGAAAACTGGAGTGAAGAAAGTGTGAAGGCTCTGAACGTTCATGTTCATATCGTAGTGGAATGAATGGAAACCAGCGGCTGGAGGAAAGGGAGGAGGAGTGATGTGGCCGTTCCACCAAACCATAGCTTTTCCACCGTGGTAAGAAAAAAAATCCTGTTTCCTGGCTGTCAAAAGTCACTTATTGGCCTGCGGTGTGTGTGTGTGTGTGTGTATGTGTGTGTGTGTGTGTCGCTGCACACTTCAGCCTGGATCAGCAGCCAGAAAGCGGAGTGATTGTTCCTGCGCTCTGCGTGGCGATGTGTCACCAGAAGTTTCTGTAGATTAGCAGCTCCCTCCTCCACACTGTGGAAATGGGTTTTCATTGTTAGATCAATTAGAGGCTCCTGGAGCGAGTGTAGGAGGAGGCACAGCTCGTTCTGCCACTGTTGCTTTACCGGCTCTGGGGTCACACATTATTTAATAACCAGCACCTCTGTGTCCAACATAGTATTTTTTCCGCACCGACTTTTTTCCGACTTTAGCTGTTTTCATGTAGTTACAGATACAGTATGTATTGTTGATATAGTACACAAATAGGCAAAATATAAAATTAAGCACATAATGGTCAGCAAATGAATGGTGTATAAATGTACTGTAGGTTTCTCCATATTTTGTGTAAATCCAACGAGTATGGAATGTATAGGGAGAAGAGAAAGGCATTTATGATAATAGTGTTTAAGTGAATGTGGATGGCCTAGAAAATAAGATTATATATTTTTCTGGAAGCTTTCACCTGTCTGGTCGGTTGATGTCGCCCTCACCTCACCTGTGGTTATAAGTGCGGCTGATTACAGGGTTCAGACTCGCTGCAGGGCGTCCAGTGAGAGACATAGAGCTGAGGTTCAGAACTTCAACTCTCTTCATTCAGGTTTTCATTTACATTATTCAGCTTCCTATTGGTTATCACAGCTGTCAATGAATGAATTAATGTTTTATTTCGGTCATTTTCAAGCGGCAGAAATCAAATACACCTATGAATAGACAATTACTTATGCACAAATATTTAAACAATAAATAATATTTCATTTCCTTTCAGTGGAAAACCAAAACAAATATATAATATATACAAATAAACACTGACCGAAAAGGTATAGGCAGAAGCCTTAGCTTATTTTGCCTGTCCTTCTTACATTACTAATATTTCGTCTGCTCACTTAAATAATAAAATTAAGTAAATGAAAGTCACAAAAACAAAATATGTGTATCTATACAAAGGGTCCCAAGGCAGTCCATAAGTACACTAGTGTTCATAATTTCGTTTTATATTTACTAATAATATTATTTTTAAATAGCTTCAACTACAATCAACTACCACAGTTATCCAGTCATGTTACACCTAGCAGTCGGTACACACCCACTTCAGTAACTTCTCATCCAGTCCTGGGAAAACTGGAGAGGTTAATTTGTTTGGGAGCTGGAAATATATAAAAGTGTTACGTGTTTAAAAAACTGACGGTTCAATTCTCGTCTTTTTTGATTGATTCTGATTGGCTGTCACTGACCCGGACTCACAAATGACGGGCCAGTCAGCTTGACCCGCATAAACTTCTGCTGGTCAGCTGTGTCAGACCCTGCCTTTAAATATCATAATAAATGTCTTGTAATGAGACTGTTGTGATACAAGGCAGCGGTGAACCTGTTGTCTGGACTGATTGACAGTCAGAATCAGAAATACTTTATTGATCCCTGAAGGGAAAGAGAAGAATTAAAGTATTATAAGAAATATAAAAGTATGCACCGTAGGAATGTGTGGAAAAAAGTATGTGCACTTATGTATAAAGTTGTATCAAAAGTCTGTGCATTAAAATGTCCACTCAGGCCCAAGTCAAAGGGTTTCGTTCTATTTATTTATTTATTTATTTTAACCGATCGCTGCAGTTGAATCAGCAGAATTTCTAATCGATGCAGCGAAGTTCATTTCTCCAAGATCAGTCAGAATCAGGGGAGATTTTACACGTGAGGGACCTGGATGAGCCAGTCAGGCGCTCCGGGGACTTCTGACCCTCAAACATCCTGCAGCTCTGCAGCATGAAGCCCCCGCTAACACCTGCAGGACCCCCCCGCCCACACACACACACACACACGCACACGCACACACGCACACACACACACACACACACACCCCACCCAGATAAACCCGGGGTGTTTCAGTGAGCAGACTTGAGCTCGGCTGGGAGGGAGGGGGGGGGGGGGGGACTCAGGATCTGTGGGCTTAAAGAGGCAGGAAAAGGAACATTGTAGGTAATGTGATGAGATGGATATTAAGTTGTAAGCTGGGACAGCTGGGCAGATACAGTGCATGTTAAAACCCACACAGCACACACACACACACACACACACACACACACACACTCAAAAACAGTCAGGGTCAGGGGGTTCAGGGTTTTGATGTTCTTTGTGTAGCTGCTTTATTCGTTGATCTCGTTTATTTCCTTTTTTTTTGTCTTTGGGACACAGCGGCTGCTCAGTCTCAAAAATCCACTTTAATTATTTTGGCTTTAGGTCTTTAGAGCAGAACAGGATTTTAAATGATGGTTGGCTACCTGGACAGGAGATTAACTGACCAATCAGATGGACCGACAGCTTTTCCAGGTGTTATTTAGGGCGATGTGGTGATTTACTTTTGGCCACTGTTCAGCTCTTTTCTCACAACACCAGAAACCCATTCAGTACCTGGTATTAAAATTAATAACACTGATAAGAAGACAATGAAAAAGAGTCTTAGCAAACTTTTATGAGTGTCTTTTTATACATGCAACTCGGAGTGCTTCACAGAAAACAAAAAGAACAACAGAAAAAAAGAAAAAAGCAGTGCAAGCAATTAAACATGATGGTGTGTTAGTGCCACTGCAGGAAAAAAACATGAAGTTTGAGTAGGAGCCGGGGGAATATTCTGAAAAAAAAAAACCCTCAATTTTTCCAAAATGAAAGTTGGAAATTGACGAGGAAAACTCACAAATTTATGACAAACATGAAAAAATAGTCCGCGACCCTTATGAGGATAAGTGGTTTAGAAGATGAATGAATGAATGAATGAAAAAATAGTTTTTCTTATAATTGAAATAGCCATGTTAGATTTCCCCTCGCCACAGTTTAGCTGAATTTGGAGCGATATTTAGCGGCTTAATGACAACCTAGCCTGACATGCTTGGTACCAACAGATTGTTTAGGCTGCCTAGTTTCAATGATACCAGTATCTTTACTAAAAAATTAAACTGATTCAGTAATTCCGGGAAAAATCGATATAAAAATTTCCCTACTTTCTAGCCAACTGTTAAACTAGTTGAGGGCCGTCTGTGTTGCGGTAGCTGCCTCATTAATTTCTTTCTTTCTTTCCTGGTTCATTTCATGTTTTGTGATCTGCTCCTGAGCCACTTGTTAAGGACTTTAATCCGTAACCTCATGAACCGTAACGTTTGCCTCGTTGGTGTTTCCCTCTTGGGGCTGATCATCCAAATCAAAGCTGTATTTGTTGTTGAAAACAGAGAATGCGTCCATCGTAACGGAAGCAGAAGCACGTGTTGGTGATAATCAGCTGTTGTCGTGGAGTTATCCAGACAAAGTGATGCAGCTCGTGGCGTTATCGTAAATAACACGCGGCTCTTGACCGGTCAGATGAGTGAACAGGAGCATCTGCTGTATAACAACAGCTAAACAACAGTGTGGTAGGATCTGGTGGAGTACAACAGGCTGGTGTTTATCCTGCTCTCTAACTAACATCTGCTCAACTTCACCACCAGCAGCATTTAGGCTTTTTCACATCCAGACATTTTCCCTCTCGCTGGAAAAGTTTTTTTTTTTTTTTTTGTGTTGCATTGAAAGGTCATGTTATTGAAGTATGAATATCAGCAGAACTTCATTTGCTGATCCCAGTTAGGAGCCGGGTCATTATTGATCTGCAGCCAACAGATCAGGCTGTCAAACTGACACCTGCCATGTGCCAAACGCTGGTAAAATCAGATGAATGAGTCACCTGTCGCACTGCTGACAGCTCCAAAACACCATCTGCTAATTTGAATTCTGTCACATTTCCTGATTTATGATAAACTTGATGTTTTTTTTGGTGGTGTGTCTGACACACACACACACACACACACACACACAGTGGACTGGGTGACATTGCACTGAAAGAGAACGAGTGTATGCAGATGAGTTTGGCTGCCGGCAGGTGAGCTGCAGGTTTATTTGTTGACTTGGGCCTCGATCCAGCGGCACAATAAAGTTGAATTCCCGAGCGAGCCGCAGCCGACAGGAAGCGGGTCGGAGGTCAGAGGTCACAGCCGCCAGACAATAGATGGAACAAACAGCCAATTTCTGTCGTCTCTGCTCTCCTCTCTTCTCTCTTCTCTCTGTCCTTCCTGCCCACGCCTTCCCAGCATCCTCTCTGCTCCTCCTCCTCACTAACCTCTCCTTCTGTTCTCCTCACCTCCTGCCTTCAGCTGGCACGCTGCGCTGGCACTCACACAGCCTGTGTGTGTGTGTGTGTGTGTGTGAGAGGCTTGTGTGTATACCAGCCTGGTGTGTAAGTGCACTTCAGTGTGGGGAGTTTGTGTGTGTGTGTGTGTGTTTCTTTTTTGGTTTGAGTGTGTGTGATGATGGTGTATTAGGGCCGCTGACTGGGGGAGGGAGTGGTGGAATATTCTAAGAAAAAAAAAAAAGGATATTCCTTGAGATTAAAGTGGTAAATTGATGAGAAAAACCTCACGAATCTCAGGTGAAAATAGTTTTTCTTGTACTTCATTTTGGTCTGTGAACCACACTTTGCTAAATCCAGTTCCTTTGACTTGATAGTTTTTTGATTTTTTTTTTCTTGATAGTTTTTAATTTAATATACAATACAATTCTGACCATTTTGAATCTCGCCCCTGACAAATACGTCATATAACGAAAAAACAGACTAAAACTAATAAAATCTAACCTGTTTTCTCTTGATTCTGTATCCTGTTTTATCTCCGCCTCGTGTTTTTTTTTTTTTTTTTCCACCCTCACCTCCCTCGTCTCAGTGCAGTTTGCTGTGATCTCTGCTGGATGTGGAGTTCAGTGTGATTATAGTTCTTCTATTTGTTATAGTTGATCTGGTTTTTCCTCTGCAGGCGTCTGACGGCTCCAGTAAAGAGATGAATCTCCCTCGCTGCCGCCGCTTTTCTCCTCTCTCTGTGATCTTCTTGTCTTCTCTGCTTCTCCCTAGGGTGAATCCCTCGCTCTCTCTCTCTCTCTCTCTCTCTCTCCCTCTCTCTCTGTGTCCGTCGAGGTCTCTCGCCCTCTGCAGCCATCTGTATTCATGCTGATGGAGAGTCCTGTGGTTTTGCTGCATATTAAACTGAGCTGTCATATCTGCTGCAGCCTGCACTCGCTCTCTGCCATGCTGAATAATGCATTCCCCTCTGTGTGTGTGTGTGTGTGTGTGTGTGTGTGTGTGATGTACAGAATATTCCCAAGTGTGTCAAAGATGGATAGAGACAAAGACAAGACAGGAAGGTAGATTAGCAACTGAGGAGGGGAGTGTGTGTTTGTCTGTGTCTGTCTCTCTCTCTCTGTGTGTGTGTGTGTGTGTGTGTGTGTGTGTGTGCCTCAAGTGAAACTAGTCAGTAGTCCAGAAACTTCATCATAGTCCAGAAAGTGTGTGTGTGTGTGTGTGTATATTTGTGTGTGCACTTTAGCTAGTGTAGCTTCTTCTGCCCACACACACACACACACACACACACACACACACACACACACACACAGTCCTGACATCTCGGCGCCTGTGATGTGTTTGCTGTCTCTTGTAATCAGAGTTTTCAGTTTCAGTCTGTGAGGTTGGAGGTTTGGTTTGTGGCTCATGAGCACTTTGTCAGGCCGCGGTTCACCTGAAGCCGTGACCTTTCCGTTGCTGTCGGACCTGTTTGTTGTTTTGTTGACTTTAAAGCTCCTTCTGTAGAAATGTTAATGATAAATTAAATTCCTGGCTGCTTCTCCCTTCAGTCTCTTCACTTTGAAACAGTAAAATCAATTTATATTAATCTTCTTTTTTGTGTCTTCAGTTTTAATCACGCCCCCCGCCACGCCCCCCTTTGTCTAATCAGTGTGAGGAGTGAATCAGCTCAACCTTTCCACAAAGGTTCATGATGATGCATGAACCCCTTTGAAAAGTGCCGTGTGTCTCCATGTGAAGCCACGCCCACTGCCACGCCCCTCTTTGTCCAATCAGTGTTAAATTTTAAACTGTGTGAGATTAAATTTTAAGTTGAACTTGTGGGTAACTTTGCAGAGGGGCAGTTTCACAGAAGTTTGTCAAAACTTTGACCTCAAGCGGCTTTCCCCTCCCCTCCCACAGCCTCACCCCCAGGCCCCTCCTGCCTGAGACCCAGCCCCTCCCCCAGGCCCCTCCTGCCTGAGACCCAGCCCCTCCCCCAGGCCCCTCCTGCCTGAGACCCAGCCCCTCCCCCAGGCCCCTCCTGCCTGAGACCCAGCCCCTCCTCCAGGCCACGCCCATCCCAGATTCAATCCCTCCAAACCCCTCCCTCTTGCAATTCTAAGCCCCTCCCACTGGAGATCCAGCCCCTCCTCCAAGCCCCTCCCATGCTCATCCTCTCCCATGTGGCTCTGATGTCGATGAACTCTGGAAACAGGAAGTGGCGAGTTGGCTTCTCTGCTGGGCTGCAGCTACGCTAAGCTAAGCTAAGCTAAAGCACCGCAGTGCTATGCTAGGCTAAGCTAAGCTAAAACACTGGAGCGCTATGCTAGGCTAAGCTCAGCTAAAGCACTGGAGCGCTACTCTATGCTAAGATAATTTTGTTTGGCAAAGGTTATTTGTCAGATTGTTGAAGGAAAAATGAGACCTACAGAAGCTTTAATCAGTTCTTGCTTGTTCCACCTTTCCACCAAGTTTCATGCAAATCTGTTCATAACGTGGGGAGAGATCCTGCTAACGAACAAACAAAACAAACGAGTTGGGATGCAGATATAACCCTGTCCTGCTCTGTTGGCAGAGCTAATTATTTTGACAGGCATTGCGCTTATCCAATTAATTATCTAACTTTTTAATTACAAAAAACCTATTAAAATGACACTGACAGTCGCTGGGTGATATGGACAAAATCAGTTATCATGATATCTTTGACTAAACACCATGATATCGATACTGCGATGATATTGTAGGGATGACGGTTGGGTCTGTCATAAAATATTTACACACAAGATTTTTGCTGAATAATCATTAATGTGGATATGACGACCAAACCGGTAGAGAAAAAAAAAACATAAAACAGCTACAACAGACTACTAATTTCAGAAAATGTCATTTCTTCACTGTAACACAGCCTTTAAAACCAGGAAAAGGCAACACTTCATGAAATTACAGTATCTGAAATCCTAGACGATATCAGGTTTCATATCATGATATTGATAATATATTGATATAACGCCCAGCCCTTCTCTGTACCAAACGAACTTGTTTTCTCACATCAGTTTGCAGGCCAGTGTCCCTGCAGCTTCACAAACTCTGCATTTACAAACATTTCACCTTCGTCTGAGCGCTGCAGTGTCTGTGATGAGGATATTACACTTGGCGATACGGCAGCTTAGATAATATTCTGATTAACTGTTCAGCCCTGATCTGATCTGCATCTTTGGTGCTCAGCATTCACTGCTGTGATTTTCTGAAATTTCATCTCCGTCTTCTGTTACTCTTTTTCCTCTCCAGCTGATCCAGCCTCTCTCTCTCTCTCTCTCTCCCTCTCCTCTGCTGCTCCAGGCTGGTTTTGGGGCTCTGTATTAACATGCAGAGAGGTTTTTACAGTAATCCCATGCAGATAAGGCTCCTGGAGCACAACGCCTCCAGCCGAGTCACAGGACAAATTCCTGCTGCTCCTCTCCTGTTCTGAGCCGAGCACACTCAGCCCTGCTTCATTATTTCCCTGCTCTCCTCTCTGCTTTAACCTCTCAGCTCCACACATGAGTTTACCTCAATGTTTGGGGATGAGATTTAAAGATCAGCGTCTGCGGCAGTGGCGATTGGTTTGTGCAGCTTCTTTCAGATTCCCTCTGTGCTGCAGATTTACCATCGAGCCGTCCTGATTTCGTGTTTAAAAATGTGATTTAGCGCTCGCAGGGAAGCCCGAAGTGGCGGCAGACTGCAGCAGAAATGATGCTTTTTCCTCGCAGACAGAGGAGTCCAACACATTTGTCAGGCTAGTAAACAGGATAGCCTGGATTTTCCAGAGATTCTCATTTTTCTAGAGCGAATCTCTACTTATTTGTACTTTTTGTACTTTTTGTACTTTTTGTACCTTTTGTATATTGTTGCAGATTGTATATAGTCGTTCATGGTATATAGGAATGTCATATATTCTTTCTATTTTATCTTTATTTCTATCTTATTTTCTTTTATTTTTTATTATTATTACCGATATTATTATTATTTGTATTTTTATTTTTATTTTATTTTTTTTATTTTTATTTTTTACTTGCACAGTGCCGGAGTTGTTGCAATTACATTTCACTGCTGCTGTACCTGTACATTCATGCATGTGACGAATAAACCTTGAATCTTGAATCTTGATTGAATTAGCGGACTCTCATGTACGTGGTGACTCCGACAGCGGCTTCAACTCTGACGTGTGTTGAGCTCAACCCAGATATATTAATTTCAGCCATAGACTGTGAACTCAGGCCTTTTCTTATCTTTTTAATTATTTTGTGGTATTTTATTTCATTTTATTTTATTTTATTTTTTTAACATTATTTTTTTAAATTTAGACTTTTGTCACACACCCATGGGCCACCTCTCCCTGTGGAGCTGCCGGGCTGTCTGGATGGTTTCAGGTCTCGAGTTTTGTTCTCCTGTTCTGGTCTGAAGTGGCTGCTGGGTTTTGAGCTGGACCTGCTGCGGCCCTCAGCCTCTGCCCTGGTGCATGCTGGGTTTGTACATTTTAGCCTCGTTGCGGCTCTAGAAGAGAGGTCATGAGGTCACCAAAGTTTATTCATATATTTTTTAGTATTCATCTTCATAAATTAATTACATTAACATTAAACTTAAACAGTCCTTAACTTTGTCCAGGTATTGAACTGCAGTACTTAGAAAATCGCAGTATTTACAGAATCACAATAAATATCAAATCTGCACCAGAGCATGGTGAATCGTATCGGGGCGTCCCTGCTGATTCTCCTCCTGACTTGTGCTCGCGTCTCTGTGCTTCTGATTTCTTTGTACACTATTTAGGAAAATGCATGTGATATTCATCTGATCATAGGGATTAAAATGGGTCTGCAGCCATAAATAGATGCAGATTGATCCTTTTAAAATCCCCACAGAGGAATCAGTGTAGTAAACAGTGTAATGAAATCAGGGCTGTGAAACCCAGTCAGGTGGTGATGGTGGCTGTTGTCGTTGTTGTTGTTGTTGATGGGGAGCTGTGTATCTCTCTGCTGCCCCCTGCTGCTGGACTGTGGCAGAGCTGCACTCTGATGATGATGATCTCTGCTGGGTTTGGGTGTCACGTCACCTCTGGGTCCACTTGGATATTTATGTGTAATAAAACTTATTTGTGCACATTAATACCACACTTCCTGCAGGGCTGCACCTGACTAGGCCTGTCAGGTTTGGCTTTTCTGTTGGACAATTACTTCTTTACTCTTCCTTAGTCTCTTTACTCCTTTTATTTATTTTACTTTATAGTCTCTCTTGCAGTGAGAGAACGCATTAGCATGAGTTTCAGTGTTGATGATGAATGACAGAAAGCATAATCAGTCTTACTCTCATGGAGCCAAGGTTAGCAAATAAAATAAAATAAAAATAAAAACAAAGCTGTACAGCCGTGTGATTATAAAACAAACTAAAAAAAAACAAAACAAGAATTATAAAGAAAATGTCTTTAGTTTTCATGTCTGCCAGTTTATGTGGTTGTTCATCTGTCCTCAGTGAAGACATTTATTTAAAAGAAATTAGAAATAAAAGGCTGTGAGTTTTGAACCTTTTGTGTGGAGGCTGTAGGTGAGAGCTCTGTCCCAGACTCACCTGTCGCCCTCAGCGTTCAGCAGCCAATCAGACGCTGAGGCTCTTGAACGGGGCTCCACATGCGGGCCGGCCGCCTGAGGAGAACACACTCACACACCACGCAGGCATTTCCCAGTAATTGGCTGGTGGCTGCAGCTCATTTTCCTCGCTGCTTGTGACTGAAATGTGACATTTATAACGCAGCGGCCGAGGCAGTGATGGAGTCTCGATGCAGTTTACCGCCCGTTTAGAGTCACGAGGCTTCACACCGCGAGCCGCACTGTTCAGCTGCACAGTTTTTAACAGGAAAGTCGTGTTTGTCTCTCCTCTGGTGTTGGCTTTCAGATTGTTGGCATACCTCTATGGATCAGCTGTTCTCTCTGAGACAGTGACCTTTGTCATCTTTCAAACAGAGAGAGAGAGAGAGAGAGAGAGAGGAGCGAGATGCCTTCAGTGACAGAATCAGCTTCTTGCTTCCTGACTGGCTGTTCACCTGAAGCCAATCAATGGGGTTAAAAGTAAAAATGCGATTCATTTTCCTGAAGTTATTGTCACATAATTTCCCGTTTAATTCACGTCACGTAATTTGCATCACTGAAAAGAAAAAAAAAATCAAACTGTGACAGAATCTGAAGCTCTGTGTTTGGCTAAGTTGTTGAGCTTTGAAGCTTTGAGTCGACTTTACACAAACGTGCCGCATTATCTAAACAACTGAGGTGCAGAGTTTTGTTCCTGATTGCTGCCAATGAATACAACAGATACGACAGATTCTTTATTGTCCTCTAACAAGGAAATTTGTCGCCACCGATCTATACAGCGCCTCACACGGACACACAGGTACTGAGATAAAATAAACACCACATGATGGCATATAAAACATAATATACAATACATCCACTTACAAGCACACAGACAGTACAATACACTTTGAGTACAATATAATACTGAATATGTCTGAACAGATTTATTGTCTTTATTTGGCATTTTCACCATAGTAACGGTCGCTGAGGCTCATGGGTACTTCAGTGATTCGTCAGACAGGACGTTGTGATGTCCCAACAAAAAATAAGATTTCCAAACAGGGGAAGGTACTTCGGTGCACGTCCACCTGATGAAAAGAAATCCTGTTGTGTGGTTATTGTGCCGCCTGTCTGTCCAACCAGCGGACAGGCAGACCTGAACTGTGGAAAATGTTCTGATTGGGTGAACTGACCCGTTCAGGTTCAGACTGAAAATGAGGGCTGATGCTGCTTGCTGACTTTTTTGAGAACGCTGCCCCCTCCTGGTTTGGGGAGGTACCAGTTCATTTTCATTATCATTATCATTATTATTATTATTATTATTATCATGAAAAAATTGCAACTTATTATTATTATTATGAAAAAATTGCAGCTTTTTTCTGCTGTTGCCCTCTTTTTTATTATTTATTATCTTATATCTGCATAATATGAGTGAAGATTTTTCTCATTGTGTGTGTGTGGCGGGGGTGTTAGAGAGAGAGAGAGAGAGAGAGAGAGAGAGAATGCCTGCTGTGGATGAAGATGGGGATGGACCTGCGAGCGCGTTGTGATCGGAGCACGTCTCAGCAGATGTGTAGAGAACCTGCTCATGTTGCTGCCCGTCTCGGGTTATATTGCACTTTTATGGCAGATGTAACTAAGCTTTAGTTCTCTCCTCCATGACCTCTGTGTCTCTGCAGGTCTGACTGGTGTGTGTGTGTGTGTGTGTGTGTGTGTGAGAGAGAGAGATGGGTGGCCACAGAGAGAGAGAACCAGAGAGGCAGAACTGTTTGCAGTGTTATTGTACATTCATATTTTATTTTTTATTCTAAACTCCTTAAGGCCGATAGCGTCAGACCTCATCAGCGCTTCGGGTTTTCCTCATTTAGAGTCGGTTCTCATTTGCGGCCTTGTTTCAGGGGTTCTTCCCTCGCAGCAGAACGTCGTCATGCACAGCTTTAACACAGCTGCTGATTGGCTGTTGGCGGTTGAAGGCATTTTGTCGGGTGTCCGGGTCAGATAACAATCACACACACACACACACTCCACAATGCATGATGGATGAAACTGAGCCTCAGCAGCACATGAACACATTCACCTTATATTCGTCTCCTTCACGCGTCCTGGAGTTTATTCAGTGAGTTCTTGGGAAAGGTCATGTGCCCGTGCAGTCCAGCAGGGGGAGCTGCAGCCTCAGATGTCCATCAGACTGTGTGTGTGATGTGATGGTCCGACCTCAGCAGCCTGATGGAGAATAATCTCTATTACACTTTATTGTCACAAGTCAGTGTCTTTATTATCCTTTAACCCTTTGAAACCTGAAACCTCATTTGATTTCTTTTAAAAACACCGGAAAAAAGGCTGAGAGCAGCAAGAAGTCCCTCAAAAATTAGCAAAGAAAAGTAAACAAACAAAAACAAAACCAGGAAAAAGCAACCGCTATATTCCTTTTTTTTTTTTTGTACTAATTTCATACAAATTTTCATTTCATTTCTTGAAAAGTTATTCATTATCTTATTTTTCCTCTTGTTTTTGAAAGAAATCAGGCCAATTTGCTCAACTTTGTTAACTTTTACAAGAAAATGGCCTGGAAGTCAGCTAAAAACTGAAAGAAAGAGAGGAAGAAAAAGAAAGAAAGAAAGAAAGAAAATTGACATGAAAATTGAGAAAAGAGAAAATAATAAAATCAAATATTAAAATAATAAAAAAACAATTAAAAAAAATATTATCAGAAAAGGGGAAAAATGCCCCAAAACCTACATTTTAAATGTATAATTATAAATAATGGTATTTTATTTTATTTTATTTTATTTTATTTTATTTATTTTTTTTTACCAACCTGCCAATCAGTTACAAGGAGTTACTGAGAGATTCCTCTGTCCATCTTGCAGTCGGCAAGCTGACTCATCGTTTCTGAGCTAAATGTGTGTAGCATCACCTCAGTCAAAACTTTATTAGTCTGACCGCCCGTCCGTCCGTCCTGCTGTGTCAATAAAGTTGATTTGAACTGAACGGAAACGGGGCAGCAGAGAGAGATTCCATTAAAGTGAATTAGAGTTTGGCCAGTTTGCACCAATTAGCCTCCATCTGGGTCTGCTGTGCTGTCTGAGGCCTAATTATCAGAGCTGAGTCAGGCTGCACACACACACACACACACACACACACACACACTGCAAAAACACACACAGACACATTTACACACACTCAACAAACTCCCACACACACAACCAGACAGATAGAAGATGCAGGAAAACGCTCAGGCTGAGTGCATTGTGTGCACACACACACACACACACACACACACACACCAGTGCAGAGTGAGTGTTTACAGTGACAGTGATAGCAGCTGACAGGTTCAGATGTGGCAGCCTCCTTCTAAATTTACCCTGCTGCTTTTTACACACACACACACACACACACACGCACACACACTGCTTAACCAGGCCGCTGTATGTGTGTGTGTGTGTGTGTGTGCGTGTGTGTGTGTGTGTGAGTCAGGGAGAGACTCTTTCCAATCATTCAGTATCATATCGATTCACAATCACATTAATTACCCAGCAGAGCTTTAAGAGACAAACGGATTCAGATTAACCAACAAAATTAGCATCAAATAAATCACTTTGATCTTAATCAGGATTATCAGTTCATCACTGATTTATATCGGGCCGATGTCTGCCTCTTATCTGATTGAGATATCAGCGTGTCCTCTGTCTCTGATATGTGTCTTTAATAATGTTTGACAGCCTGTTTCTCAACATTGCTGTTTTGGCATTTCCAATTTTCTGTTTGTTCCTTTTCTTTAGTTCAGGGTCCATTAAAGTAGATTTACGCTGCTTGTTTATAGTTTTTGCCTTGTCAAGTTGTAGTGCAGAGCATCAGCTCTCAGCAGCTTCACTAAAACAGAAAACTAGTATCAGTGTTTTAATAAAAACATGTATTTTACACAGCAGAGGTGTGTGTCATGGTGACTTAGTGTCCTCATGTCGTCATGATGGGAAGTCAGACTGGACTCTTTACTGATAAAAGGCTCATCATCAAAGTGTGTGTGTGTGTGTGTGTGTGTGTGTGTGTGTGTGTGTGTGAGAGAGAGAAAAGGCCTGTAGAGTGTGTGTGTCGTGTGTGTTTCTGAATTCACAAACAGAATCGTGTCCATTAGCTCGACTGGAGCTGCAGCTCTCCCTTCAGGAGTTTACTGAAAACATTAATCCTGTAATTTTCTTTTCTGATGGACAGACTGAGCAATTACAGACTTTTCCTTCTGGCCAATGAAACGATTTAAAATTACAGATTACAGATTAACTGATAATGAAAATAATTGCATTGCTGCATCTCTTCTTTCCTTGCTTTTCCTTTTCTCTCCTCTTTTTCTTTTCTTCTCACATTTTCTCTCATCTTGTTTTCACCTTAATGACTAATCGACAGGGAGGTAAAGAGAGAGAGAGAGGAGGAGTGGGCGGACAGAGAAAGAGAGAGAGAGAAACAGACAGAGAGAGAGACAGAGTTATAGAGTTACAGAGAGAGAGAGAGAGAGAGGGGGAAGCAGATGGTTAAGGAGATATAAACCGTCAAATTAAAACCCTAGAGAGAGATGAAGAGATGGGAGTGACGGACAGACGGATGGATGGAGGGATGGTGGAGAGAACACACACACACACACACACACACACACACACACACTGCACTTCCTGTTGTTGGCCTTCAGAGGTTTTTCTCAGGAGGAATCGCTTGGCTTCCTGACGCCTCCACCCACAGCTAAATCTGCCTCATTATCACACACACACACACACACACACACACACACACACACACACACACACACACGATCATATCAGCGCTCAAGTTGCTGCTGCCCCACTGCACCAGCTTGAGTTACCCATAATCCTCCTCTCCTGCTCATGATTCCGTCTGTTCTGCAACTTCTCATGTGACGATATCAGAAAAGTTTTATTTATTCAGATTTTTCGTATCGCTCGATATTTGACTTTTCTTGGTGTGATTTGAAATGTCTTTAGCGTGTCAGCATGAGGAGGTGAAGCTTCTGTTTTCTCCTCATTAAAACATAAAGCAGCGTTACATGCATTCAATAACTGCATGCAATATTGATTTAATGTAGCTATAATTTTAACATGCTAATTCACTAGAAACTGTTAGAAACCCAAAAAAATGCATGAGAACTCAGTTTAAACATTTCCCTCTTTGTGGTTTAATCTGACCAGAGTTCAGGTGAGACATCCAAACTGTTTAACCCCTCGACACCTGAGACGAGCCGCTGGGTTTCTTTCAGAACCACAGGAAAACAGGCAACTGGCCAACTAGCAAAATCTGAGTGGATCAAAACAAAGACCCCTAAAATATAAAAATGACTCGGTAATTAGTAAAAGAATTCAATTTGCCCCAAAAAATATAAAAATGTAGTTGTTAAAATGATCAATTTAAAGGTGAGATCATTGATGCTGGATCCTGTGAAGCACTGATGAAGGCTGCACGTGTGTGTGTGTGTGTGTGTGTGTGTGTGTGTGTGTGTGTGTGTGTGTGTGTGTGTGACTCCTGCTGTGCATTAATAAATCATCCACCATTTCCACTCGTTTCCAGTGGCAGAGCACTGAGCTGTGTTCCCCTGTTGGTGGCGTTGTTTTACCCCTGTGGGTTCGACCCCACACACACACACACACACACACACACCCCGTGACAATAGTGAGAGGTCACAGCCGAGGTCAGCCAATCAGCTTCCTGTTGACTGGATTGGCTGCTGACTCTGCTTGGCTCCGCCCCCTCCTGCTGTGACCTCCCCTCTCCTCTCTCTCTCTCTCTCTCTCTCTCTCTCTCTCTCTCTCTCTCTCTCTCTCTCTGTCTCTCTCTGCGTTCACAGCACTTTACTTTCAGATGAGCTGTTAGTGTTAGAGCACTTCCTCTCTCTCTCTCTCTCTCCTCATCTCCCTCTCTCTCTCTCTCTCTCTCCTCCTTCCTCTTCCTCCTCTTCCTCCTCCATCCAGTCTGCTGTCTGTGCGTTTGATTGGCAGCAGCTTGACATGAATAACGTCTTGAATAGTCGCAGTCTGAAACACTGGCTCCGCCTCCTCTTCCTCCTCCTCTTCCTCCTTTCATCCACATCAGTGACTCTGTCCTACATCACTGTGCCTTCCCTGAGGACACACGCCCACTCTCTGTCTATGTCTCTCTCTCTCTCTCTCTCTCTCTCTCTCTCTCTCTCTCTCTCGTGTTACTGTTTCAGTCCTCCTTGTTTCCGATGAGTCATGTGACCAACCTCTCTATCTCTCTCTCTTTCTGTCTGTGTGAATGTCTCTCGCCCATCAGTCTCAATGAGCAGAGCTCTTTCTGACAGGCAGCCTTCAGCCAGAGGAGCCCACACACACACACACACACACACACACACACGCACACACACGCACATACACTCATATATATTGGCCCTCCCCTTGCCCCCCTTCTCCCCAGCGACCAATCACACCCCCACAGAGGACAGCTTAACACACACACACACACACACATTGAAAACACACACATTCGTTGCCTCTCTCCCTCTCCTTCTCCCTCTCTCTCTCTCTCTCTCTCTTTCTCATACATGCACACACAGTCTTGCTCGTCCCGGCTCTCGTCACTCTGTCAGTGTGTGCTGACCGTCGCTTAAGAGAGAGAGAGAGAGAGAGAGAGAGTGAGCGAGCGAGCGAGGTAGAGAGAGCAGGAACGCAACAGGGAGAGGAGGAAAACGAGGGAGAGAGGAGTTGAGTGAGGCGAGCGCCCGAGAGGAGGTCAAGAGGGAGAGGAGTAAATTCTAACGGAAGAAGAAGGAGGGAGGAGAAGGAGGAGGAGGAGGAGGGGTCGGTGAAGAAGAAGAAGAAGAGGAGGCGGCGGAGGAGGAGGAGGAGGAGGAGTGGGGAGAGAGGGGGGGGGGGGTCTCCCTGGATGAAGGAAGAGCTCTGGGAGTCGTTTCCTCCCCGCCGCGATGGAGCGACGCGAGGAATGAGGGCGGATGGTGAGAGCAGGGAGCAGCAGCAGCAGCGCAGGAGGAGGAGGAGGAGGGGGAGGGGGAGGTGGAGGAGGAGGAGGTGCAGGAGGAGGTGCAGGGGGAACCGGGCGGCGCGGGAGGAGCCGGCAGCGCTCCCGGAGGAGGCGGCTGTCGGCCAACTGCCCCGGCGCCGACAGGATGTCCCCCGGCGTGAAGAATGTGGACTGTTTCTCGCCCATGCTCTGCCACTGCAAGGTGGCCTGCACCAACAGCACCATCTCCCTCATGTTCGGCTGCAAGGTGGGTGCCGGGGCCCCCGACGCACGCACGGAGAATTCTCCTCCACAAAGTTTGCTCTGCTCTTTATTTTTATGTTCCTCACGTGGGCTGGTGCATGCTGGCGAGTGCGTGGTCACATTGAGGGGGCGTGCGTTCGTCCCTGCGCCGGTAGAAACGGGGTTAGATGCTGAAAACGAGGCAGGAAGACAAACTCGGAAAAAGATAAACACGCTTAAAGTCCCAGTAAAACCTGGTTGCTGTGGAAAATAGTGCAATTTCAAGCTTGTGTTTGTCACTTTAATGCAAAGTGTCTGCTAATGAAAACGTCCGACTATAAGATGATTTGTGCTGCTTCAGATTTCTGCAAAGTAGGAATACAAACATGAACACCCTTAAAGTGTTAGTCTTACTTAAAGCCAGGTTACTAGGGAAAATAATGTAATCTTAATGAAAAATGCCCGACAATAACATGATTTCAGCGGTGGCAGTTTGTTTCTGTGCTCGTATGAACTTGATAGACACTGAAAACGAAGCAGGCATGCAAACTCAGACATGTGAACACCCGTGAAATATTAGTCTTAATTAAAAGCTGGTTACTGGAGAAAATAGTGCCACTTTAAGCTTCTGCTCAACACTGAGATGCAAACTTTATCTGTTCATGAAAATGTCCAACAATAAGACGATTCCTGCTTCTTCAAATTTTCAGTGGTCTAGACATGGAAGACCAAACAGGTATACAAACTAAAAAATGTGAACACCCTAAACTGTTAGTCCAATTAAAGCCTGGTTACTAGGGAAAACAGTGTAATCTGTTAATGAAAAATGTCTGTGTCTTTCTGCTTATTATAACCTCAAACTGTGCAAACACCTAAAATCAAACTTTACCCTCTAATCTGATAATGGAGACAGCCAACAAATAAGGTGATTTCTGCCTCTTCAAGTTTCTGGGGCTGCACTTCATTTGTGTGCTTGAACACTGAAATGTACATATAAATTTAAAAAATCTGACTTGAAAGCTAACATAACCCTTGAGCTCATCTCTCAGCATCTCCAGGAAAAAGATGATTTCAGCACCTTCAGATTTCTGCACTGGCACTTTCTCTCTCACTTCTCTTTTTGTTAAATATCTAGCATTTACTGCCTCTCTGCCTCTAAATGATTATATACAGAAAGCTCTGTATGTAACTCATTTTGTCCACAGAGATTTAGCTGTAGAGTTTCCAGTTCAGATAGTTGGAGGCAGTTCTGTCCTCCTACACAGCATCCACTCTGTTGTCTCTGTGTGTGCTGTAGTATAGGAGGAGGATGTGAACACACACTGCTGCCTTTGGCACTGATACTCCATACACAACATTCACCTCTGAAATACACAAAGAAGTGTAATCCCAGGGTTTAGGATTCTGCTTGTGTGAATAATCCAAAGAAAAGCACTGCTGGAGAACCAGAGAGAGAGAGAGAGAGCAGCAGAAGTGGGAGCAGAGCAGGGACAGGATATGAAACAGGAGCTAAAATTTTAAAGGAAGCAGAAATGAAAACTGTGTGGGTGAGACAGAGAAACACCACAGGGCTTGTAGAATGATGTCGTATCATAAAAAAAAGAAAGAAAGAAAGAAAGAGAAACTAATCCAGGTGCCCAACAGACAGTAACCAGGCTTCAAAGACCAAACAACAACAGAGCAGCAGGAAAGCTAAATCCAAATCACGCTCGAGGTGATGTTCCTCCATCGAGTCGTTTGCACGCCGCCTGTCAGACGACAGCTGAGGGCCAGAGGAGCCCACGAGCCGGCCGTCACCGTCAGCCTGTGTGTTTACTGTTTCCACCTGACGCCACGCGATAGGCCACCCGAGCCGCCCGTCAGCTCCGCATCAGCGATCCGGGCAATAGGAAGGCCCGGTCAGAGCGGCGCTGAGGCGTGATTGGCTGTCAGGGAGTCAAGCAGGCTGGTGTGCACGTGCATGTGTGTCCAACATGTGCTGTGCAGGGAAACACCGCTGTGTCTGCAAGACGAGACGCACCGCCATAACACACAGCGGCACAGATACCAGCTGCTGCTCGGCCTGCAGCCTCCTCGCAGCATTCACTGGCTTCATGAGCTCTGAGATTATCATTTCATGGAAAATACATCAGACTGCGTTACAGTGACACTCCAGTAATAAGCCGGGAAAATGAAGCTCGACTCTCACTTACACCTCAAACAGTGAGCTGATTAACTCACACAAAAAGTTAATCAATCATAATATTGATAATGGCCTCATTGTTTTAGCTAGGAATGGGGGAAAAAACATCCATTCACTTACAAATCATATATATATTTTTTTTTTGAAAATTTTTATATTGCTATGCTGAGCCCAAATCGACATTATGTCCTTAGTTTAAATCAAATCAAATAATTTAAATTAATTTTTTAATATTGAATCACAGTACGTACAAAATGGTAATAATTACACAATCACAATACTATTGAATTGTCACCTATTGCCACCTATTTTAGTCATTTTTCAAGTACAAATACCAAACATTTGTTGGTTGTAGCTTCATAAATGACTTGCTTTTCTCAGTTTGATGTCGCTACAAAATCCAGAGTCAGGTCGCAGTCAGTGTAAGAACGTCCAAATCAATGCAACTAGAATTCTTTCCTTTCTTTACCACACGTTCTCTCCTGAGTTCATTTTGTTTTATTTTATTTTATTTTTTTTTTTAGATGTGAACACGTCAGAAAGGTCCGAGGTCGCCCCAGATGCGGCGGCAGCGTGGTTGTTTACACACATGACAAACATGGCAGCTGTTCCTCCGCTTTGAGATAACAGTGCCCGCTTGGAGATGCTCAGTAAACACATCAGCACAAACAACAAAGAGCACCAAAAATAATCTGACAAAATGTTCTGACCTGCTTGGTCTGATGTAGAGATAATGCTGCAGGCTGGGAGGAAATCGTGCTACTTCAGACCTTGTAAATGCTTCAAAGAGTCGCCTGTAATCTGCTTATTCACTGCAACCAGAATATTGTGAGCATGGAAATATTAAGTCCAACAATACGGTAATTCCTCTGCAGTTCTCCGGACTAGCGCTTTCCTGTGTTTGTGTTTATTCACAATTCCAGTGTAATTTGACTTTTTTGCACTTTTAAACCTTTTCCATCCCTTTAATCTTTAATATAATCATAGTGTTTCAACATGGATGCATCACCTTTTCAAGAAGTCTGAAAGTGAGTTTTCCACTCATGAGATTTCTGACTCCTTTGGTAAAGGCGGTCCATTACCACGACTGAGAAATGGACATTGTTTTGAAAAATATGATAATAATATCCTGCTATGAATGCTAATAGCATGCCCATTTCCTGGGTTTCCTCTCCAAAACAAACCATTTAACCAATGCCTCACATTCTTTTGCCTGCTGTTAATCACAGCCAAACCGAGGCAGCGCGCAAACCGAAGACACTTTCCATCGGTTAAAGTTAATTATTAAATAGCAGGGTCAAGGAAAAATATTGCTTCACTTAATTAAAAATATTGGTATCATATCAAACTAGATGGTACCAACATGTCACGCGAGGTTGTCTGCAAGGCGGCTAAATATCACTGCAGAGTTCAGCTAAATTTCGGCGAGGGAAGAACTAGCACGACTCTTTTCAGCAGTGACCCTTGACCTCTGACCTATAGTGACCTCTAGGATAATCACAGCCTCATGAAACTTTACAGCCACAAACTAGTGGAGAATAAAATAAATCAATGATTGTAATATTGAATCACAATACTTGCTGAATCACCAGACATATATCGAATCGGCACCCAGTTATTGTGGTGGTATCAAACTGAGAGTTGAGCATATCATTCCAGCCCTAGTTAATAGTTTGTAAAATAAATTGGAAATTAAATCTCAGTTTTACACCATTATAGAGGATAAATTTCTACTGTCTTCCTATTTTCTGAGAGGAACTCATAATACTTAGACAGCATTTTCAGAATTTTTTCGTCATCGAACAACAAAGATGAACTGGACAGTGATCCATATATGACCGTTAGGGAATGCAGGAAAAATCCAATCACAGTCGAATTGTCCCTTTAAGGAGAGCCAGTATTCATCCTCTTGATATAAAGCAGTCAGTCACTCGTCGGTGTTTATCATTTTGCCTATTACCCTTCATGTTCGACTGGCTGTATCTTTCCTGCTCTGCCACTCTGCAGACATTTTTTCTCACGTTATTATTAGACATCAGAATTGGCTGGGTGAGATTGCAGCTATGTGAGAACATTAATGTGATAGCTACCAGGGGAATCAACTCTTTTACTGCTGCCTCTGTCTTGTCCTGTCTTGAATGTCTCGGTATTTTCTAGAAAAGCAGAACATAGAGATTCGAGTCAGGTCTCGACTTTCGTGACGTTGTGGACTATCGGATGTTGTTGTGACATTATCCCACCTCCTGAAAAGTTACGTTAGATACTGTACGCTTTCCTGAACCTGGTCCAGCTTTGTCCTCAAACTTCCATGTATTTACCTGGTTGGATTTTGAGGGTTCTAGACCACGGTTCCTGCAGAGAGATCTACATGTCTTGTCTTTGCTGAGGAACTCAGACATCATTATGAGTTTACATTTCAAAAGAGCTGCGCTGTTGATTTGCCTGTTTTGAGCACGACTTGATTTGCGCTGTGTTTTAGTCTTGGCTTGGCCTTGACCTCCTTTTGGACCTGGTCTGGGCTTAACGTTGACTGGACATGGTCTTGGAATTGACTTGGGCTTATTCCATTGTACAGTTAAAGACTAGTTTCTCATTCCATAACACAGTGTAGCTTGACCCTCAGATAAAATGAGCATTTATCATTTGCGTCGTGGTTTATACAGGCATTTTAACAGGGTTCAGTGTCACTTCTTAACCCTGATAGTGAAAGAGCACTGATGCAATCAACTCTATATCCATTTCAAAGAAAATACTATATGCTTCACAAAAAAAAAAAAAAAAAAAAAAATCATGGTAATCACAGGTAGTTGTTGCACGAATGGACACAATGGAATTTGAACCCCGATCTCTGGCAGTCTTGGTGCCTTGCTTTAGCCAGTGAGCTACAGAGAGAATTGAACCTGTAACCTAAAAAGCACCCCAAAACATGACATTACTGGATGTCTTGATGGGTCAGTGGTTAAAGTTTCCCTGGTTTGGATCTGGCCCAGGACTTCTCTCCAGTTCTCCCTGTCTTTCTTCATTATGCATTATCTATTAACAGAAATGCTAAAAGATAATCTCAGAAACAAAACACAACATTACATTGCCAAGCCAGATACAAGATAGTCTTTGTTTTTTCTTTTTTGTGCCAGTGGGGTCAAGATGGCTGAAAGGGTTTAATATTTAATGGTGAGCTTCTCTTTGGTGTCAGCAGAGTAGGTGACACATTTTTCAAACGTCGCAGATCTCTTCTGGAATGAAACTGTCATTTGACCTTTTGGCCCCGCTAAGGCTGACAAACAGCCTCACCGGCCTGCAGGGAATTACACCATCATATGGTCCACTGTGTTAACCTCTGAACCCCCCGCGCAGGACCGCAGGGATTACTGCCGACACTCTCTTTCCATGGATTTGGTTTTGATTGGTGTTCATTGTTAATCTCTGGGATTGGGAATTTGACACTCGAAAGCGTCTTGTTGTGCGACTACACTCCCATGTTGGACTGCTTCCATCCCGGCTGTGGTTAGATTTAAATACACCCGAGCCGGCTGTGATTAAGTTTGACTCCAGCTGCTGTCGTCCGCTCTGCCGTGTGACAGTTTGATCGCGACTGGTCTTAATTAAGTCCCATTGATCCGGCGATTGACTGCTTTCACCACTACAAACTCAATAGATGGAGTGCCGGAAGTTATCCATCGTAGCACCATCAAACATTTAGTGAGCTGCTGTCTTTAGCAAACTAGCGCCAAAGGTTCAAAGTGATATTTTGGAAGTGATAAGTGTTTGTTTTTGTCCCGGTCATAAACATAGTCGGTGCAGAAACAACGTGTTTTCACGGAAACGTTCCTGCCCCGTTCTGGCCGCTCATCTGGAATGATCCAATGTGCCAATTCAGGGTTTGTTGACCGCTGAGTCCCACGTGTTGAAACCTCAGCTCATCTTCATTCACCTCCACAGTCGACTGGACTGTTTGCAGCAGAAACAGGCCGCTGTCGGTCTGAAACACAGAGCCGTTTCACTGGTGCAGAGAAGATATTTGAAGTTGTGAATCATGTCTTGTGGATTAAATATTTAGAGTTGAGTTAGACCAATTAATCAGTTTACTGATATACCAGGCTGATATCTGCCTTTCTGTAAATACTGAATATCAGTTTGTCTGTGTCTTCCCTCTCCAGACGAGGTTCTTCTCTAACTCTTGTTCTAAAAAAAATATTTGCTGGACAATATCTCTCGCATCTTTTCATTTTGCATTTGCAATAGTATCTTTGTTTGAGGCATTTTATATTCACTCTAGTAATAGACTGAAGTTCTTGTCTTTTTGTGTAGAAATTTTCAAATTTAAAGATATTGGATATGAGCACAAAATATGTAATTGGCTCTTGGCAGCTTCGGTTAAAACAAATATTGGAATTAGTATCAGTCTTTAAAAAAAAAAAAAAAAAAAAAAGCATAAGTGGAACCCAAAGTTAGAGAATATGGTGCTGTTTAAGATCAGGATCATGTTAGCATACTGCATCAGCGATTGTCTCGGAAATATCTCACATGGACAGCTGGTCTGATTTAAGTATCTGTTTTAAGTTGCAAATATTAGTGGTGCCTAATATGAGAAGTTTACACAAAATGTCTTGGGGGAAAAAAATGTAAAATTAAATATATAAGCCAGTATCTCTAAAACTCTATACAATCCTGTCTGCGAGGTGTAAAACTTTGCAGAACTTAAGTTCTATTCTTTACAGGTATTTTACTTTCTCTGAGTTAATCCATCGGCTTGGTGTAAGTGCCGTTTATTGGGGGATGCAAATGTTGAAGGTCCCAGTTTTATCAAAACATAACTCTCATTTCTTTACTGCTAAATTTTGTTTTATTAAAAGAGGTCAGTCTTTTCCCCTTGGTATTTCAGGATCAACCACTCAGAAATATTTTTTCTTTGTCATTTTCCTGTTTAAAACAAATGAAAACACTGGTCAGTAGACTCCACTTCAGTGTTTGGTCTTTGAGACTGTAGACGGACCAACAAGCTGAGATGTTGGCAGACGTGAGAGAAGATATTTTGGTGGGATTTGGTCCTCCCATTGGCCTTCAGTGGGGGGGATTACTGTTCCTTGGCTTTTTTCCTGTCTTTCTTGTTCCTCTTCATTACATCCCTGAATCATCCAGAAAGCCCGACTCCTCCTCCTCCTCCTCCATCTCCTCCTCCTCCTCCTCCTCCTCCTTAACATCCGCTTGGTGGTGATGCTCCTATTTATAGCAGCTTTTGGCAGGCAGGAGTCGGCGCTGTGCCTCCGCCGGCCCGGCTCTCAGAGAGGAGGAGGAGGAAGAGGAGGAGGAGGAGGAGGAGGAAGAAGAGGCTCTCCGGGCCTCTTCGGGCTGACAGTGTCATCACAGCACTGGAAACCTCCCTGCCGCCTCCGCTCTGATTTTCTTCCTCTCTCTGTCTGCATTTATATCCTGGTTGTTTGGCTGCAGCTGTCATCCAGACAGAGTGGGCAGGAGGTTCAGCGGCGCTTTGCAGGGATCGAACCTGTTACCTTTTGGTCTCTAACTGCTCGGCTGCACCACTGCCCGTGTGTTTCTAGGAGATTCATCCTTTTCTTTTTGATTTAATATCTGGCATTTGGTAAGCACCATGAGGGCAGACAGTTTTTGCGTTAATGGGCTCAGTGGAACCCCAGTCCCTGCTAGTTTTGGTGTCTTTGCCTCAACCAGTGAGCTACAGAGGGAATTGAACCCCTAACCTAAGCAGTCTCGGTCCCTTGCTTTAGCTAGTGAGCTATAAAGGGAGCTGTAAGGGGAATTGAACCCCTAACCTTGCCTGTCTTTGTGTCTTACTTTAGTCAGTGAGCCCCTAGCTCTGGTAGTCTTGGTGCCGTGCTTTAGCCAGTGTACTGCAGGGGGAATTGAACCTGTAACCCTGGCAGTCTTGCTGCCTTGCTCTGCCCATTGAGGAACGGTGCCAGTTTTCCAGGCTTTGTGTTTGTGGTTGTTTTTCCTCGGCGTGTCGTGACGGCAGAGTTTGCCTGCAGCCTCCTGATGCTTCTCCATCTGCCTCACTGTGGTCATGCACAATCCAAGTGGAGCTTGAGTGTATCCGTGTGTGTGTGTGTGTGTGTGTGTGAGAGAGAGAGAGAGAGAAAGAGAGAGAGTATGGTAGCCATGTCCAATGGGAACACTGGTAGCCTAAAGATCAGATAAACAGGTTTGTGACTTGAAGGTTGCTAGTTAAAGTCTCTGAACCAGCTGGTAAAATATTAAATTGGCAGGTTCAGTGTTTTGCTCGAGGCTTGTTGGGCTGCATGCATCATTGTTGCAGCGATAAGACTGGTAATCGTACTGGTAAAGAGAGCTGCCGTGCCTTCTCAGTCCTCAGCTGCTGCAGTTTAACTGCTTTTTGGCCGGCAGCAGGAGACTGTGGGCGTTTCCTTCCCTGGTTAAATAAAGGTTAAACTCAGTCTGCAGATGCACTGGGGAATCCTGCTTGGTAATGTTTCAGTCTCCTTCCTACTGGCTGCTGCTGTCGGCCTCCCTGTAACCCACCGTCCTGTGCAATAACACACAGCCTTATGTGCTGAAGGCGCTGGGGACCCAGCCGACTGACCGGCCGGCCTCTGTCCTTCACCCCTCACCCGGTCCCATCCCAGCTGTCCCAGTCTCACCACTCCAAAAACTCCCAGTCCACTCAGCTGGGTTCAGTCCTCCAGCCCGAAATGCCACAGAGTGCAGATGTAGCAGCTAATAATGTAATAAGTAGTCAGAATGTCATAAAATGTCACTGTAAATGAGTTTGGAATTTATAATAAAGCGTGGTGGTTAAAGGAGCATCACATCGCATTAAATGACAATTACTGCACCCCTTATGAAGTAATAACTCAGTTCAACAACTACGATTGAACAGAATTATTACTTAACATACTACTTAACTACATTCTTTCATCTTGAATTATTACATCATAAGTCAATGTTATTACATTATATGAGAATGCAACACCCCAGGTAAAGTTGTAATAGTGTGTTCAGACCAAATGAGAAGTGTGTTTTCACCTCACAGACTTGTGCGGTCGCAAATTTTTTGCTCAAGTTGAAAAGTTTCAACTCATGCCAAGTACACAAATAATGTGAATTTCTTGTGTTTGCATCATTTTCCGCTGTTGAAATTTGCATCATTTGTGTCATCTGCAGTGAATTTGAGTCTATTCACATCTTTGCATTGACTCTGTATGTAATCACGCCACCTTAACAACTTGCTTTGCGTTTGGTCTGAACACACCATAAGAAAGTGCTCATCTAATATAGTGTTATTATAATATACAAAATTTCATGACTTTTTCTCACCTGATTTTCTGGCCCTCTTTCGGAGTTACGCTTTTATCACTTTGATTAGTGATTACATTATTGAACAGTTATTACATTATAAGTGGTTGTAGCACTTGTTGCTGTGACTATGGAGATGATGTAATGATCAATTTCCTATGATTCGAGTGTAGAGCATCTTCATGTTGTCAGCTGGTGTGTCAGAGCCAAATCTGCTAAAATGCATCGTATGAATACTTTTAATATAGTATATATTCATCTACCAGAGCAACCAGATGCATTTTTCCATGTTGCAGTTTCATGTCGTGATTAATTGGAATAATTGACATGGTTGGACCAAGACTGCATGGTTGAAACTACCGTTCGGGGTGTCCCCTTTGTGAACATGGGTGGGAAACCCCTCCATCATGGCGTGGTCCACACCCAGGGCTTCCCAGACATCTCGGTCACGTTAACTCATCCCAAGCCTTAATCTGCATTCCCATGTCAATCTGTGGTCTTCACTCATGGTGTTGTGGTCGTGGTGGAAATTAAAGCGGGGCGCTCATGGTGGATAATTACTGTTTTCCTCTTGTGGACGCATGGCAGGAACCGCTGTAAGTTGTCCTTTGTAGTCTGTCAGCGAGCTCAGGCTTCAAAACAACATCAGTTCACATTTACATGTTTAGCTGATTGTTCAGATTGTTCTCCAATACAGTGAACAAGAAAAGAAATCTTAAGATGCCAGTCACCAACAACAGCCAAAAGTAAGGAATGGAGGTATCAAACCCTTAAAACCCAAACAGACGTTGGAACAAATACTCCTATGTGTTGACAGGGGAGTGAGTGAACATACAGCATGTTGACCAGTTTAGACAATCGGAAAAAAAAACATCCCAGAATTTTTGACAGATTCTTTCATCCTGGTGCACTCAAATTCCAAAGCCAGAAAAAACAAAAAAAAAAAAAACCAGCACAAAACAAAACAAAAAAAGCACTTCTATTTTTATTTCTCCAGAGACTCTATTGAAGTTCTCTGAAGTGATAATAGCTTGGCTGAGGCAGCTGTTTCACTGCTTCATTAGCTAAATATATGGTGCGCTGCGTCCAACCAAACAATACGTTGGGAATTTAATTTCAAAATGAGATCACCTGCGCACCTTGAGACCACAAGTCACTCCTCCTCCAGCAAAATGGCTGATATCATTAATACTAGCCCTGACAAAGCTCCCATGTTTCCTAGGACTTTGCTGTTTTTACTGAGCAGAAACAATATATTCCACCCTGCACGATTTATTTGCTCTGCGAATGAGTGAACACGCAAAAAAACTATTTTCAGTCATGTTATTGAAGAGACTTACACAAATCATTGGGATGATTAACAAGTAGAGGTCGACCAATAGTGTTTTTTAAAAGGCTGATAAAATTCTGATGTTTGGGGCAGGAAGAAGCTGATAGCAAATTAATTGCTTGATTCCTCCGTTCCTCCCGTTGTCTGATTACTGAAACTTGAAAAGCAGCTTAGCTTCCACAGAGCACAGAATAGATTACACTCTGATTATTGACGACTACACTGAGGGGGAATACGGCCAGCTGTCTTTCAGACCAGTCAGCTCCTCCTGTCCCAGGTCTGATCCGGTGTAAATCAGGGCTGTCGCACTCATATCAGGTGGTGGGCCGTCCAAATGAGACCTTCAGGCGGCTGGATTATTTTTTCAATGAGAAACTGCATGTTGGTTCATGAACAGAACAGAAGAACAACAGGAGAGAGAAATGCAGCAAATATACAGCAGACAGGTTTGCCTTTTCCCTCCCAGAAGAAAATCAAATAACTGCTCCTCCCATCTTTCTTTAAAAATTCAACATGTCATGTCAACCTTTTGCTTTTCTGACAGCAGGTTTGTTAAACTAACAGGAGCACAAAGGCAAGTCTGTAAAAATGGGTTTTCAAATGGGATTTCAAAGAAAAAAATAAAAAATAATCATTTGTTAGTTTATCATAGACACCTCTTATTTCGCTTCGTACATATAGCCTAGTTGATAATAATTGAATGCAAATATTTTAATAAAAAAAAAAAAAAGAAAAATACCATTTTGATTTAAGAATGTGTTGTTTTTTTTTTCCTCCTTTCCCTCTGAAGCATCTTGGGCTCCGGGTGAGATGAGCTCACAGGCCGCATCTCTGCCGTCTCTGGTGTAAATAATGAATTAGTTTCAGCTCTGCAGTCTCTATACTGTGTTACAGGTATGGAAGCTGGTGCGCTGCATCGTGGCTTTCCTGCACACAGCTGCATTTTTTGCATTTTCCCTACTCCAAGTGAAAACCTCTGTGGTCGTTGGTGCTTCGCCGCCTGTTATAGCTTCCCTGTACAGTCTCTGAAATACATGGTTTTTAATGACATGCATGCGCTCCTCCTCCTTACTGGAAATCCACTTTTGACAGATGCATGGTTTTGGCCTGACAGCGCTGATGCTCTCTGCCTCGTGGACTAAAGATATTTTTGCTCACAGCACAACATCAGTGTGCCAGCGCCAGCACTGAAAAACAGTTTTACCACCGGAATCATATTATTTTCCTTTTATACAGATTGGCCAATGTCCTTGTATTTCTTGGTGTTTTTCTTTTCGTATCTTTATGAGACGATATTGACGTTAGAGCTATGGGAGGGACGTGGACAGACACAGAAAGGTGGACAGGTGGGAGATGGGTGAAATGGAGATCCATGACAGGGTTTGGTGGGATTTGACCTCAGGCCAGCTGGGCCACATGTGGCTTCAGAGACTCAGAGACAAAAAAAACAACTGGCTTTATAGGCTAGCAACAAACCAATGCTGTGAAGAGCCTTTTCAGAATTTTTTTTTTCTCTTCATCACCATACTGCAATGCATCTATGGCAAAATGAACCTTAGAGGCGATTTTGAGAAGCCTTTAGGAATGGTGGGATTATTATTAATTATTTGATTCTGTTTCTGAATTGTGAGTTTATTTTGCCAAATGAGAGGGTCCTTTGAGTCTTTACGGTTATGGAACCACCGTTCCTCACTAAAGAACCACTGAGGAACCCTCTTGGTCCAGGATCTGGTTCACATCTCTCTTGCATGTCTGTGATGCAGAGGTTTGTGAATACAGCAAATATAGTTATATCTAGATATATAGCTAACTCATATCCATTCTACTAGTTACAGATCTATAGTCATCCAGGACACCATAAACCGATATTTAGGCCCAGTAATCATTTGTAGTAAATTTGAAAATTGCTGTGTCAAAATTGACAGTATTTGAAATGGCAACACAAGCCTTGCTTTGAATCGGAACATTATTATAATCGTGGAAAAAATCGAGAGAGAGAAAAAAAAAAAGAAAATTACTTGAAAATTAGTTGCCCCTCAAGAAAAAAATACCTGAAAACTGAAAAAAAAAAAAGCTAGAAAACTGTATTTATAATGATTTAAATTGGATATTAAATATTTTGGATATTTATATATTTTCTTGTCTTTAAATGTCTGCCTTTCACAACCATAAAAATAAACTGAAATGAAAATTGCGATGCCTCTGTCCTTAATGCAGCTCAGTCAGTGCAGCACAGTGCAACTTTTTGTCTTTTTTTTTTTTTTTAAAAACTAAGTTAAATACAAATCCAGTGTAAGGGAAATGAAATTTGTAACCACATTATCAGAAACGTGGCCCCGCCCTCTCGCTTTTGTTGTGCTGTCTTTCAGACGGAGAGGCGGAGTCTGAGTGGTTTTCATATCGGCCATTATGCCAAAATGACGATACTGATGATTGAAAAATTCTGAATATCGATCTTGATAATCATCTGATAACTGGTTCATCCCAAGCTCGGCCCTCACACTGTAGGTATCTGTGGATTTGATGGACTGGCCTTCCTCAGTTTTTGCGACTCCTTGCGCGTTGTAAATAAAGTTTCCATGGGACAGCAGTGGAGTTGTGGCTCACTGAGCGGCTGTGATTTGCAGCCGCTGCGGGTCGTCCTGTGTGCGGCGGTCCTTATTGTCGCTGCTGCTTCACAACAGAAATGATCTCCATCCTCAGGACCAAAGCCGTCTGCACAGAAGGCTTCAGCTCCCTTCCCTCCTTATCTTTAATGTTTTATTAGATTAACACCACTAAATACATCACAGCGCTCTTCCCACACACTTTCTCAGCAGCGCCGGTGCCTTTGGCAGGTGCTGTTGTCCTTCATGAATTAACCAAATGTTAAATCAGTCGTCTGGCAGCTCTCTGGGCTCTCAGCCTGATGAATGTAGATGTTGCCCTTCACACTGTCGGCTTTACCGGCCAAATGCAGGAGGCTCTGCGAAACTGCAAGTGTTTGGCTCTGCTGTTTTTAAAACAGTGACACCTGCTCTGACAAACTGATTAATAACACAAAGTAAACCAAATGCTGCTACGCTCTGAAGGACAGTGAATAAAGTGGTTGCTTAAATGAGGATATCTTTACAGACTGAATCCTTGAGCTTGTATTGATGGTGCCACCAGTGTGGATGTCTGATGTGGCTCCAAAGCACTGATGGTCTTGCACAGTCATTTTTTTTTTTTTTTTTTATAAATGACATTTAAAAGATTTCAGCCCATTACTGTGAATTAGCAGTCCCTTCTTTGACAGTGCATCAGTCTATATATAACTATGACTAACAGCTGTGCAGGAACTAAAACAGTGTGTGTATAGGGCTGAAGAGCTGTGTGACGTCTAGACCTCCTTTCCAAGACGCAGAACAGAGGTGCTGCAGACCACGGGTCCACACAGCGGCCACGTTTAGTGCAGAGCTGTGCCAATTATAGAACTGCGGGGGTGGGGGGCTTGTGGATCATGAATTAATTGTCCATACCTACAGTGACGGCAGCTTCCAGTGCAAACTAATAGGACTGGGACAATATATTTATCTCTTGGTTCGATGCTGTCACAGTACTTGGGTGACAATTCGATATGTATTGCGATTCTACAAGTATTGCTTTTCGATATTATCATTTATTGCGATTTTAGTTTTTTGAATTCTCAAGTTTCATGAGGCTGTGATTCTCCTAGAGGTCACTAGAGGTCATTTTCTCCAGCGACGTCCAGTGTGACAAAAGTCTCTGCCTGCAGTGAAATGGCTGCTATGGGGGCCAACATCATCACACAGGAATCAAATGTGGCTCATTGAATCCACAAGAGTCTCAGCTTTCCAGTCAAAGCCAACTTTTTACCACGGACCTTTTGTAGCACAGAGGAGATATGTTGCTCAAACACTCGGTATTTAGTGTCAGTGTATGTTTATGTTAACAATATGTTAAATTATTATTATTTTAAAAATGTAAATTACTTATCAAACAGACCTAACAATTCAGCTACCAATGAATGAGCAGTAGTATGCATGTGATAACATAGATTGAAAACTAATCCGAAGTGATACCTCTTCTCTGAATAGACAAGCTAGGCCAGTGTGCTGTTGTTAGCCAGTGAAAATAAACAGAGTGGGAACTCTTCACTTTGTTACACAATCTATGTCAGTGCGCTGCTGTAGCCTGGAAATCCCGGTAAAATAAGACAGTCGCCTAAAAACTAACTTGTTTTTAGACTTTCACTTGTTTCAGGATCATTTTCCTTGTTCCATTGGCAGTTTTTTTTTTTTTTTTTTAACTTACTGAACTGTGTTTTAAACACAAACAGCTAGCTAAGAGGATGGCTGGGAAAGTGGAAATTCGAGGGAGGTCGGTTGGTTTGACAAGATCCTTTAATTCACATGTGAGCGGGCAAATACTCCCCGCAAACACACACGCTGCCGATCTGTGCGGCGTGTGTGAGCTCGTCGTATACCATCATATAGCGGTCAAACTAAGCTGCATTTTCACTTCCACTACCAGGATGCCGATTAACACACACACTAGCGAAGAAACCAAAACACAAAACAAAATCCTCCAGGAAGGGAATTTCTCGGCTCTGTTCTTCCTCTTTGGCAGTTTTGGCAGCGACTTCCAGTGCACTCTTGTTGATACAGCGCCACCACATCGGCGCAATGCTGCAACTGCCGTTAAAATGACATCCATCTACCACGGCGCTTGTCAGAAAATAACAATTTTCCCGACGTCAGAGTTTTGAGAGCCGGGGGCGGCACGAAATTAGGCTGAGGCGGCCGCCTCGTAATTTTATATGCAGGAAAAACCCTGCCTTGGTACCAGTGGATTCCTTAGGTTGTCTAGTTTCATATCATATCAATATTATTTATATTTTTATTTATATATATCATATATTATGAATATATTTATTTCCTTTAAATCGATTCAGTAATAAAAAAAAAAAATTAAACAATTGTAAATCACCCCCCCGAGCCCCCCATCCCTAATCATGATGTGTTTTCTACCTTGGTGTCCTTGCCAATGCTCAACCCTAGACCACAAATCATGAGGTCAGTAGGTTCAGTAAGCACGTTTTCTGAAACTGTGCAGTTTATTTATACACAAACACAATTAGTTTATTGACCAGCTACAATAAACGAACAGAAATCAGATCTGGGACGTTGGTGGGAGACATGTCAGCTTCCAGAGCAGTCCCTGAGAGCGCGGCCTGGGAGTTTCACTTTGGATTGACGGCGGCTGGAAACGGGCGGCTGTACGGCACCCGGTGACAGGCCCGGACTGTACATCGGGAGAACCGGGAGATTTCCCGAAGCGCCGGCCTGTCACTGGCCTGGTGGCCTGCGCGTATTTTTTTTTTTTTTTTAGACAGGTCGCCGGCCAGGCCAATCAGCTTTTTTTTTTTTTTTTTTTAAGTCAGAGAGACAGGCCAGGCCAATCAGAGGCCACCAACCTGTGAAGAGATCAAGACGTGATTGGTTTGTTTTGATTAACACCCGCCCCAACAGTCCCAGTCCGTTGTAAACAGGCAGCATGTTGAGGAGGGGGTGTCGTGACTCGCGTGTGTGTCGGAATGTGGAGGAGAGGAGAGGAGAGGAGAGGAGAGGAGGCGGAAGCAGTGGCGGTTCTGCCTATGTTGCCGTCCAAGGCGAAATTACTGGCTTGTATGGCAAGCCGTTTGAGCATATATTCAGATATCCCACTAGTTAACTTTTTTTGCACTCACTAGTGACACTAGTGAGTGCTACTAGTGACACTAGTGAGGCCAAAAATATTTACTAGTGTCACTAGTGAATGCCAAAAATTCACTAGTGACACTAGTGAATTTTTGCGCCCGCTCTGGCCTGACACCTGACTGACATGTGGCCTGAAAAAGTGTTCCAGTCCGGCCCTGCCCGGTGATGTTTCTGTCAGCGGTTGCTAGGCGACTGCTCTCCTCCGAGGCGACCTGCCCATCACAGGAGTCGGACCGCTCGGCGAGGAGCTGAGCGCCGAGCTGCTCCTCCGACCCGCGGCCCGCTCCGACGAGGCCTAATCCTGTTAAGACACAGATTAAAGTCCCTTTGAAGTCTCTGTTGAAACTTTTGGGTTTTTTTTTTCACCGAGGCGTCGCAGGGTCTCACTGATCTATCCTGTTGTCTTGTGATGATGAAAACTCCCGGAGCTGGACTGAAATGAAAGCAGAGTAAATGCTGTTATTCAAGAGGAAATCCAAGCGTTTGTTACTGCAGATATTCACAAACTAGACAAACGTCATTTAGAATTTGTCCGAGATGTCGTCGTTAGACCTGAACTGCAGCTCGCCCCGCGTGTGTGTGTGTGTGTGTGTGTGTGTGTGTGTGTGTGTGTGTGTGTGTGTGTGTGTGTGTGTGTGTGTGTGTGTGTTTTTTAACATTGTACACATGGTAAATCAAACCACATCTGACCCTCTATCTTCATTCCCTTTATGACTTTTTGCTCAAATATACATCAAAATGTATTGATTACTTTACACCACAGCTGAGGAATTGAAACAGGAAGTGATGAAACTTTGACAGCAGCTGGTTTGGTTGGTTTTTAGTTTTCAGATAATCTTTGCTCTCCAGCCTTCTCTCCGCTCTCTCTCTCTCTCTCTCTCTCTCTCTCTCTCTCTCTCTCTCTCTCTCTCTCTCTCTCTCTCTGTGAGGTAGATTTAAGACCACTGGGCTGCTTCACCTCCCTCTCATCAATGAATCACTCCCCTCACCTTTCTCAGGATGGAGGGAGGGGGGCGGTCTCTCTCTCTCTCTCTCTCTCGCTCTCTCTCTCTCGCTCTCTGTGCTAAGCCGATGAACCCGTTGCCTTGGAAACTGCATCCGTTCCGTTGTCTCCATCGGCATCGGTTAATAAAACACACCTGACACAGCGGAGTCATCGCTGTCTCATCCCCACCAGGGACGGTCTGATTTTCACTCGTACGTTTTTTATTTCACATTTCAGCTGACTTACAGTGAACGCCGCGGCCGGGCAGGGGCTGCAGCGACTTGCTCAAGGGCACATCAGTAGGACACGTGGGTGTTGAGGGGATCCAACCTGTGACCTTTGTGGTGACCAGCTGGGTTTTCTGCCCACAAGAGACTGTTTTTTTTTTTTTTTTCTTTGTTTGTTTTTTGTTTTTTAACCTTTTCAACTGCACAGTCAGGCTTTATTCAAACCCACAGAAGTTTATTTTAAATTCTAGCAAAGATCTGAGCCATGCGCTGCTGAACTGTGTCTGACATGATGCACAAGACATGCAGATCTTTTCTATTTGATGTGATTCTGCAGCCATAAAGCAACGGCGTCTCGGCTTTGAATGTTTCACTCAGTATCAGAGTGATGGATGAATATGGATGTGACTCAGTCCTGCTGTATGGAAACTCATTTTTTTTTTTTTTTTTTTTTTTTTCTAATTTGAAGCTACCTAAGGGGAACTTTCAGGCGTCATAAGCTCAGTTTTCCCCGTGCACACTATAAAACCAGACCACTATTTCCAGATTTACACATTTTAGATTGTGCTCGACAAGCCAGGTTTTTACAGCCAGGTGGTTTGAAACAGGTGGGAGGCCGAAAGAGAGGCAAAAAGATGCAAATTTACCTGGCTTTAAAGGAAATTTAAGGGAAATTCAGGTTTGAAGGGGGTAACTGAGTCTTTGTTCTTTTGCATTGGAGAGACTGCAGTCATTTCTCTCTTTCCTTTTATCCAATAAAAGAGAATCTTTATTTGCCACAAGGAGACCTCTGGAGGAAGGTGAATTAAAGGAGAACACCGCTCAATTTGAGGGTTGTTCGGTGATTTCAGCAGAAAACAGAAATGTGTTTTGTCACAAAGAGGATCTAAAGGGGTATTCCCCTCAGTTTGAGGCTCGTTACGACAGAAACTCAAACCTCGGACACCAACAAGATGTAAAAATGTGTCACGGTCCATCGATGGAGAATGGCAGACTGGAACAAAAAAGGGATTTATTTAAAAGTAGTGTTACCAGGTGTGAAACCTTTTTAACAGCAGAAAACCTCCTGAGACGCTCCGCCACATTACCCATCATCCCCGGCTCATGTGGCGTTCAGCCGCTCCGTCACAGGTTCAGGACGCTTTCTCAGGTTTTGGCCTTTGGGAGCGACTCGTTTGTCTCCAGCGGCAGACTGTGGGGAGATCGCACGAGCTCTTAAACAACGTGATAACTCCCTTTTTAACAAAACCACGCCGACCGCCGAGAGAGAGAATTATTGGCGCCTTAGCAGCGAAATATTTCCTGCGATCACAGCATCACGTCACGCACGTGAGATACTGTCATTTTTAGGGGTCGTCTGCTTCTCTTGGTTTTGTGTTGAGAGGATCTTACACAGAAATCTTAAATAATACTGACTTTGACTTTGTGTGAACGGGACATTCAGCGTATCAAGCACCTTAACTGTTTATTTATTATTTATTATCTATATATCACATCCTAGGTTAATATACATTCACACTGTTTTTCAGACTGGAGGGGAAGTGATGATTCCTTAAGAGGCCGAATCAAGTCGGTCATTTCCTGAATCCCAGTACCGGGCGTCAGGTTTCACCACTTGGTTCTTGGTTTCGTGGTTTCATACTAACTCTCCTTATCTATACAATCATGTATATACTTAATTCCATCTGTATATTTTATTTCATATTCACAATTCCATCTGTATATTTCACATCTCATATCTCTTTTTCTTAGGTTAGCCCTTATTGTATATTTTTAGTTTTTAGTCTTTATAGTCTTTATTGTAAATATTTAGCCTTTATTCTATTCTATTTAACTTTATTATATGTTTCTACTGTTGCTGCAACACCAGAATTTCCCTGGTTGGGATCAATAAAGTATATCTATCTATCTATCCATCTATATCTATCTAAGTTTGTGCGTATGAAATAGGGGTGGTATATCTGTGTGATTTCACGATTCGATTCGATTACGATTATTGAGGTCCCGATTCAATTAACAACCGATTTTCGATTATTAGCGATTCTCGATTACCGCGCTCCTTCTCGTCTGTGTCTTTCCTCTGCTGTCTCGCGGTGTTTGTCTAACCTCTCGCGAGGGGATTGAGCGCGAATCGCTGATCGGCTTGGTGAAGCGCGAAGAACAGTGTCACCAAATAATCGATTCTTAAAAATTTTATAATCGATTCATAATCATCCACAACATAATCGTGATTAATCGATCATCGATTTTTTTCACCACCCCTAGTATGAAATATGAAACTTAAACAAGACCCTTTTTTTGAACATTAGTATTTTTTCTTTCATAGCATTTGAATATGGGGCATCTCACAGCTTGAAAGTCACTGAGAAGTCCTCTGGGGTCCACCTGTGTGCTGGAGGTTCACACACTCAGACGCTCCTCGCTGACAGCTTTCTGCGGCATCGACCCTGTGACCTTTGACCTGCAGTCCTCTGTGTGTGTGTGTTGCTGACCTTTTCCTTCTGTGTGTGTGTGTCCTCCTGCAGAAGTACAGGCACCACGATGAGGACTCGTCCCCGCAGGAGCAGAGCTCGCCCCAGCTGACGGAGGAGGCGGGCGGACCCGAGCTGGTCCAGGTGGCAGAGAAGAACCTGTCCCAGATCGAGAACGTGCACGGATACGTGACGCACGCGCACATCTCGCCCATGAAGGTACGGACGCCTGCGTTTCCTCTCTCCTTCCTGTCTGCTTTTCCTCTCTGAGTCAGTTTCTCTGTCTGTCTGCGTCGTGAGTCGACTTCACTTGTTTAAATTCAATGTTTATCCGACAGCTGGAGTTCCTAGTTGCTTTGCAGGACGTGCAGATGTGATGCAGATGTGATGCGTCGCTAGAGTGTAAACTAGCAGATGGGTCCACTTCACCCCGAAAAATACATTTTCAGAAATTTTGAAAACAAAACAAAACAAAACAACAACAAGTACTTCTAGTTGCCTTGCAGAAGCTTTTCCATGCAGAACATGACGTGATGTGTAGCAGTGGGTTCACTTCAGCACAAAACAAACATGCAGATATCCAGTACAGAGCCAGCTCAGTCACATGGCTGAAAAAACATTTGTAAAAAAAAAAATAGCTAAATAAATAAATAAAAACAGAGCTAGATACATTTAAGAAAAAAAAAGACGTTAAAAGACCTTTTCACAGTACAAACAATAAGTAAATGATATTAAAAATAAAAAGCAAATAAACAAATAAATATATGTGAAATATTTTGAAAAGTGTCCATGAAATTTAACTTTAAAGATATCTTCATTTGCCAAAGTAGCGATTTTAAATTGTAAAAAAATGAAAGGGGTTTTCTCTGAGCTTTCAGAGCACTGACAGTGTATGAAAGCTGAACTCTGATTTAATGACTTCCAGGCGAACGTGGACCCTGAGGCCGGAGCAGTCCACACACACCGGTCTGCTCGGGGACAAAATAATCCCAAATATCAGTTAGAACCATTATTTGGTGTGAGAACATGAACTACTGAGGTCCTCAATATTCAGAAAAACATCCAAAATGGAGAACACAGAAAGGCATGTCTGTCTGTCTGGTCTCATTTACCTGTCTGTCTCTCATCCTCACTCTATATGTTCACGTCTTTATGTCTCTCTTTTTCTCTCTTTTTTCCTCTGTCTGTCTCTCAAACAACAAATACACATTCACACAGACACACATCAAGAACCACGTCCTCATACAAATCTATATAAATGTTTATATATATGTTCTGTCCTGGATGTAATGAAAATTAAAACTGCTAATATTAGCCGGCTCAGAATTTCACTTTTAATTGAATTATCAATTAAATTGTATTGTTAGCAAGTCTCATCTGCAGAGTTAAAGTTTTGTTTTTCCTTCAAACAAGGTAAAAAAAAAAATAAATAAATAAATCTGCCAGTGGGATGAGATAGTCCTCCACTTGTTTGCCGTGCAGTTTTGTCAGGATTTTCCTCCGTGAACACATGAATGTGTTGAAACGAGGCAGAAGGAGGCAGATCAGCCACCTGGCTCCAGAAAACTCTGGAAAAACGTTGATTAGTGTCGGAAACAAGTGGGATTATCTCATCCTGCTGTCAGTTTTTTGCACCTTGTTTGAAGAAAAACTAGATGTAAACACTGAATGACTTGTTAACATGGAGATTTTTTGCAGCACACACACACACACACACACACACAGACGGGGAGGATGAGGCGGGTGCTGCTTGTCCATGTTGCCTTCATGTGCTTCATTAAAACTCTAAGCTGCTGTGAATCACGTCCGTGTTACGTGCTCTCACACACACACACACATGCACGCACACACACACATGCACGCACACACACTTGTCTTCTCATGGTGTCATCACACACACAAGTCAAATTCCTCCAATCAGGTTGCTGCTCGGCGGCTCGTTAAGCCTGGCTTGTCACCGCCGTCGTGGGGAAATCTGTAAAGCCGCTCGTAACGTGTGTGCGGCTCTGCGGAGGATTTCGGAGGGAGAGACGTTGAACGCGCCGCCGAGAGAAAACACGAGAGGCGCTCAAGTGTTTTCTCCTCTCGCTCAGAGAGTTTAACAGAACAGATGAAAGTTTGAAAGAAATCATCCAAATGTGAGGCCTCCGGCGGTGCTAAAATGCATTGAATCCAGATAAAAGAGGTTTGTTTTTATTTTCCCGTGGTGTGTTTTCTGAGCTGAGTGACCGTCCGGGCGGCGCGTTGCCGACGCCGGCCGCACGGCAGACGTCACGCCGCCGCGTCCGGTCAAAACGGAAACAAAGCCCGGGTTTGACTGATGTGACTTTGGCAGCGGCAGAGTGGGTGGGTGGAGGCCGAACAGGCAGCGTGTCGAAAACGGACCCTGTGCGTCCGCTGATGCTTGAGGGAAAGACGTCGCCTCATGGTTTTTTTTCCTCTGATGCTAATTAATATTATTTTATTAACTGAAATCAATCATAATATAACCGCAGTGGATATTGCTCACGTTCAGAAAGCAGAGTTTGTTGTATGATTTTGGTTTTTATCAGCATAATAAAAACCGTTGACATCAGTTTCTTCTCCTCCATTTCTGCTGCCTCCTGTAAATAAAAAACACAAAAATCTGCCGGGAACGTTTTCCCCCAGCTGGTCGCTCACGTTTACGGTACCTCTGGTGGGACGTGAACGCTGCGTTAATGACCCGATCGAAGGTGCGAGGAAAGCGTCGGTCTGGCGGCGTCGGGTTGAGTCGACTCGCCGCCGCTCGCCTGATGAGGAGGTGTGAAGCCTGACGTGGCGTCGTCTCGCCGTCTGAACGCTCACAGAAAGAAAAACCGGGCTGAGGCCTCGGCGAAGCAC
The DNA here is from genome assembly GCF_902150065.1 of Myripristis murdjan. Taxonomy (NCBI): domain Eukaryota; kingdom Metazoa; phylum Chordata; class Actinopteri; order Holocentriformes; family Holocentridae; genus Myripristis; species Myripristis murdjan. The sequence continues at coordinate 32,362,681 of NC_043996.1, forward strand.
AACCTGCTGAATTTGGCGTCCCACCGGTCCTGTCCTGTTGGTGCTGTGACTGCCAGCTCTGTGTTTTCAGGTTTCAGTGTTCTGTGTGTGTGTGTGTGTGCGTGTGTGTTTAGGCTGAGCAGCTTGTGTGTGTGTGTGTCTGGTTCCTCTGCGACGCCCAGAGCCGTCGGGGCCACCAGGCAGATCAGGGGCCTGGAAATGAGCCATGAGTGAAAGCATGTAACCCTCTGAGCTAACAGACATGATCTCTGTCAAAAACATGGAAAAACAGGATGTGCACCTGAAGAAACATTAGCAAGAAATGAGTAAAAAGTTACAAGAAACTGAAACCTGACAAATAGCGAAAGAAAAGAAATTGCAAAATTATTTGAAAAACTGAAAAAAGAAATTTATATTTATTTTTTATTTTTATTAATTTAAATGTATATATTTATATATATTTGCTGAACCTTTTCCTATACCGGGAAATTATCAAAATTAGTATAAAAAATCTGCAAATCGTATTTATAATTGTTCTGATTATATATTTAAAATTATCTTATCAGGATAAATGCCAGCAGCAGTTTTGTTGAGAGGGTGAAATAAAATATCGAAGGCTGAACATTCATATGTTTATTAATCTACGTGGTGAGGGCCCCCCTCGAGGGCCCCCTCAAAAGTTTTTTTGCCCCGGGCCCCCGGATGCCCAGGCACGGCCCTGTGTGCCGCCCGTCTCCACATGTCACAGCTGATCTGTGTGTGTGTGTGTGTGTGTGTGTGTGTGTGTGTGTGTGTGGTGAAATCACTGTCCACAGCCATGGTTTGTGTGTTGGAGTGGATTAATCCAATCTGGTGATTAGCAGAGGTTTGATATTGCATGAGATCAGATTGACATCAGAGCAGTCATGTGACCAGCCGGGGAAACACTGATTGGCCGTCAGTGTGATGTTTTGTGGTGGAGTGAGTCTGCCACCGTGTGGCCGGAACGCCGAACTGCAGGACGCTTTTATTTCTCCATTATACAGAGAAAGTCTCTGACATCTAGAGGACTTTTCTCTGCTGGGCTCACCTGCAGCTCTGGGAATTTTTAAAGTGTTTTTCCAGTCAGGGAATGTAGGAAAATTTAATGAATTCTAGGGAAAGATCATGGAATATCACAATTTTGTCAGCCCTGAATTCAAAGTGTGTAACTAGTAATCCACCTAATGAAATATTTCCTTATGTTGTATTCATATTATCTTCATTTCCCCCTCAGGATGAAACAGAATAATAAACTTTGAGAGGAATTTGAATGTGATGTGGGTTTAAAATTTTAGTCAGTGTAAAAAAAAAAAAAAAAAAAGTTATGGAAGATGGACATATTACAGAAATTTTACATTTGGACATTAAGTCCCATCATTTGGTTAAATATGGTTCTAGAAGTATGTGTAGTGTTTTTCTGGGGGTGACTCAGCTCCATGTGAGACATGAAGGCGTTTTGTAACGTAAAGCAGCCGCTGAGTCATCACGCTGATCTCTGTTTGTCAGATAATACAATATTCACATCCGCCTTTTAGATTCTGTTCTTTGTGCCCTGACATGTTGGGTTTGGAAGTTTCTTACTTGGGCAAATGACTGTAAACATTTTTTATGCCCTTTTGGGCCGGCCTCCTTGTCAAAATAGACTCCAGGACATTTCCTGGTTAAAAAATAAAAAATAAAAAAAAATCAATCAATACTGCGGAACTGTTTCCAGTTCTGTGTCAGTGATTATAATATCACAGTTTGTAGTGCTGGTTTATGTGTTGGCTGGGCCTCAAGGGTCTTCCAGGACTCCTCAGCAAAATAAAACAGGAATAATAATAATAAGACTACGAAAACAAATTTCATTTTAAAATTCCATACAAAAAATGTGATCCACCATTTTTGACCTTTAAATAAATAATCACAATAAATATGGTTTTCTTGTGTTTTTTATTTATGTATGTGTTATTTTTTACCAATAGAAATTAGTAAAGAGATAAAAGAAAATGACCAGAAATATTAGAAAAATGAAAATAGATTCTAGACTGGATTAAAGGTCAAAACAGATAGTGTGTGTGTGTGTGTGTGTGTGTGTGTGTTCATTTCCAGGCTTTGTTGTGTATGCTACACTGCTGTACAGTTAATGTGGAACAACACTACAAACAAAGCAGAGTTTAATTTCAGATTATTATTATTAGATTGTTATTATTTTAAGGTTTCCCAGCGTTTCCTTTCATCTCAGTGACACCTGAGTTCAGCTCACCTGCCCTCACCTGGACCTGATGTATGACGCTCAAGTCTCTGGGGAAGGGCCTGGTGTTTCACTGCTGTGGCTCTAAACGTGCTGTTGGTTTTCAGCTCGACGTCGAGTTGTGTGTGTGTGTGTGTGTGTGTGTGTGTGTGTTGTTGTTGTGTTGAGACCCTCCACATGTCGTCTGCTTCAAGGCTTCAGCACCTGCAGCTCATGTTCACACATCTGTTCCAGACGTGCTGCAGACTGTGTGTGTGTGTGTGTGTGTGTGTGTGTGTGTGTGTGTTTGTGGGTCCTGGAGAGCTGAGCGGCTCCCTGCTCCTGCGCTCATGTCAGGACCACAGTTACTACAGTTTGGTTTCATTAGATTTGAGTTTTTAATTTAGTTTAGTTTTAGTTTCCAGTCCAGTTCAGTCTTGAGTGGGTTTGCTGGTCTCAGTTCAGTTCATGTCCAGTTTGAGTTTTTCTTAGTTTCATTATTAGAGAGTCAGTCAGTTTTTGAATTTTTGTCAGAATAGGCATTCCAACCCAATTTCCTCAACTCAGTCCTCAACTCTGAAACCAAACATATAATCACATGAAATGATTAATCTTGCCTTTATCTTTTATTTGTCTGCTCTGAAAAGCAGATTGTAAACTTCCTTTTTAGTTTTTATGTTTTCAAAATGTAGACAACAGTAAATAGAAAGGCAGTCTAACCATTTCCTGCTATTAAAAATACTAATAAATCAGTACTGTCTTGTTATCGCATTTATTAAATATTAATAAATTTAATAAATAATTAAATAATAATACATTATTTTGATTTATTTGTCAGGGACGGTGCACTTTAATCAGCAGGAAATTAAAAGACAAAACAGGCATAAAAAAGCCATGAAAAGTAGAATAAAATAATATACAGGCAGGAAGTAAGCAAAATTAACTGAAGTCGAACGTTCATGTGCTGATAAGGCATGAGCTGTTGTCTTTCCTTGATTTTAAAAATACAGTTTTCTAAACTTATTAGACTGTTTTAGTTTTTCTATCAGATCCATCTTGCCAGTGATTGTTAATTTAATATCCCCTGTTTTTAACCCTTTGAAAACTGAAGGAATTCATTTGATTACTGTCAAAAATGACCGCAAAAAAGAAAAAAAAAGCAAGACAATCACCATCAAATTGCCATAATAAATAAATAGATAGATAAATTCAAACAAACAACCCCCCAAAATGAACTAACAGAAAATTAACAAAAAAATAAAAAAAATAAAAAATAAAGAAAGTACATGAAAATGACCAGAAAATCAGCCAAAAAATATCAGGAAAAAAAAAGAATAAGAAGAAAAATTGGTGTCATTGTATAATTGTACAATTCTGTATTTAAAATGATATAATAATGACTGCATAATTACGCCACAATAAAATAATGAGAAAATTAATTTTAAAAAATAATGAGAATGAGAAAAAAATTCTAACATTAACCAAAAAAAAAAAAAAAAAAACAGACAAATTAAAAATAAAAGCTCATGCACGGTCTCCTTGGATTTGAGAGGGTTAAATATGTTGAGACCAGCAGCCGGTCACTGCGTGGACACGGACTTCCTGTCATGTGTGACGTGTTGATCTGGTCCCGTCCTGCTGACTGGTCACGACGCAGGATCACATTTAAACTGTGACACCTGGCTCAGCTGAGAGGAGTGTGTCACAAACCACAGCCTGTTGAAGTTTCATCTTTTTCCCACCTATAAAAGTGGAGTTATATTGGTGTGGAAGTGACTCAGAGCTCGGCGCTGACCTCGCCGTGACTCTGTAACGGATCAGATCGGCGCCGTGCCGCTGACTCACCGATCGCTTCACTTTAATATTCAGGTTTCAGTTTCAGCAGGGGATCATCACCAGCCCCCGTGGATCCTGCTGCTCCCTCTTCTCTCAGCAAATTCACACACATACACATGATTTCTGATCATCACACACATACACATGATTTCTGATCAGACCGATTGATTAGGGAGGCGCTGCTGCACGCACAACAGCCGACGTATGATCTCTTTGGAAGAATTGCAGTGGAAACGCAGGTTCAGGTTTTTCAGACAGGCCTCAGTCACGGGGGGGGGGGCGGGGCTCCGAGGACCAGCCGACCAATAGCGGCTCAGCAGTAGCTCTCCAGGACCCTGGTAGCCAGTTAGCGCTGGTCTGTCTGTGTGTTTTTGTTTCCCATCCTGGTGTGGGCGCCATGACCTCACTTCCTGTTCAGCCCCTCCTTAACTCCTCTGTCTTTCTCTCTCTCTCTCTCTCTCTCTCTCTCTCTCTCTCTCTCTCTCTCTCTCTCTCTCTCTCTCTGTATGAATTAACAGCTTCTCTCCTGCTTTTCCTCTGCAGTGTTCTGACCTCTCTGAGCCCCCCCCCCCCTGTAGGTAGCGTCTCTGGAGTGCATCTTTGACGGTCCGTCAGCGTTAGGACAGCATCACCTGGAGCTCCCTCCCCCCTCGCCCTCCACCCTGTACCCCCCTGCTGACGACACTTCCTCCCTCCCCTCCTGCTCCTCCAACCCCTACCCCCCGACCCAGGTAAACCCCCATCGACCCCGCCCCTCCGCCCGGCACCGTGCTTACCTTGCCTGTGCCGTTGTCATGGCAACTGATCCTAAAGGTAGAGGAGGTTAACTGATGCCTCACCTGTCACCTTGGTGCTTGAACGGTGAACAGCTGGGACTTGATCAAAGCTACATTAAACAAAATTACAGGCGATGTGAGAGACAGTTTATAGCCAGTTTGTTGTTATTTCCTGCTTTGAGCTTTCTGTATTTCTGTATGGGCCTGAATAAGCTCCTCCTCTTCATCCTCTTCATCCCTTCACCTCATCAGTTTCATTCAAAGCGTCTCTGAAACGTCACGTTCTGCCGATGAACGGATCCGAATCTCAGATCGGTGGCTGCAGTCCGCGGCGCTGCGGCCACAGAAAAGCTTCATTCAAAGCGGCGCCTCCTTGTAGCTGAAAGTCTGAAAGTGTCACCACATTTTCAGCTTCAAAATAATCCAAGTTAATCCCAACAGGAGGCTTGTGAGAGTCACATTTAGCCCTCAGTTCCATCCAGAAAACACATTTTTTCACCCTGAATTTGGGTTTTATTGAGTGATTTTTAGCGGGTTTGAGCTCTTAACGCCCTCTAGTGGTCAGACATCGCTTATCGCAGCTTTAATCCACCATGTTTCGGCACTCTTCGGCCTTCTTCAGGCTAATTTCTAAAAATCCCACCACCATCCAGGACTTGATCTCAGTGTTCACACGTTAATCTGCGTTTCATTTCAGTCCCGGGTCATTATCGGCTTTGCTCCAATCAGCAGAGGTGGAAACGGGTCAGCTGATGACCTCATTGCAGCTTTCACCTGTGTAACATGATGAATGACCAGCAGCTCCCCATCTGTTAGACTGGACTCTGTGTTCTGCTCATGGTGCCGCTGTAGAAAGAGACTGTTTGAGTTTAGTTTTAGTTTTAGTTTTAGTTTAGTCATGTTTATTTCCAATATGTCCATAAAACACACAATTCTGCAATTTAAATCATAGAAAAAAAAAACTGCCAAAAAAGACACACAAAATGAATAACAGATTCAAATAGCAAAAAAGAAAAAAAACAAAAAAAAAAACAAGAACAAAACAAAAGAATCTAAACATATCCGAAAAGGAGTGAGAAGAAGTAAAACTTATGTACTCTCACCCCTCTTATAATGGCTTACATTAAATAATTATGTTGACTTCCATGCTTATACTACTACTCTTATAAAAATATATTACTCAATTTTATATCTATCTATATCTATATATCTATATCTACATCTATATCTATATATATATAGATATAGATAGATAGATATATTTTATACTATATAAATATACATACACACACATATATATACACATACATACATGCATATATGCGCACAGGCATCCATATCATACATTTAGCCTATACTATCCTAATTCACATAAGTATAACACAACAAAATGTACACACTATACCTACAAACACATTGACTCTTAATATTAAGACTCACTGCATGTTGAGAAGATCATACTACTGTCAGGGTGGAACCACGGCACAAACTCTGTGTTTCAGTCGGGTTATGAAACTGTGACACCAGGACAAATGTTCTCACCTGCTGTTTTTTAGCGTGTGGTTTGTAGTCGCCGTCTTCAGCGTCGTAGCAGAACATCACGAGGCGGCTGCTTCAGATTTGTGCTGACGACAACAACAGCAGAAGTCCAGGTGAAGCAGGAGGGGCTAATGAACAAACTTAAGATCACATGTCGACGTCTGTCATGTGATCCTTACCTGCCACACAGGTGGATCACCTTCCCTTTCCAGCACACACACAGTCATGCACAGGAGTGAGGGAAGTGGTGGATTTGCTGCCTGCTGGTGGTTTAACAGGGGAAGGTGAGGATGATGGTGCTGAGGTCTCCACCATGTCTCCTGTTTCTGGATGGTCTCACTCATATAATGAAAAATGAAATAAGGAGTTCTGAGAGCAGCTGATCTGTCAGTGATTCAGTATTAATGCACGTTTTTTTCTGGTGGAATTTGATTTTTCCGCCTCTCACCTGTCGTTAAATTTAGTAGTGGATGCTTTTGGAATTGATTCTGTCTCTTGTCTAAAGTGTGGGAATTGATGGAATCAGCTCTTTGATTCTTGAATGAATGAGGTTCCATAGGAAGTGTGTGTGCTGTGATCAGACAGGGAACTGACTGCTGAAGGCCCTCGGCTCTGTTCTCCCGGCTCTTACGCCCTCTGGCCAATCAGCACGGCTGAAATCACGGCCCAGAGAGACACAGAGTGACTCGACTCTGATGTCATCTCGATTCCCGGGTTCAGTGAATCAGTCGACTCTGACTCTGCGGCTTGTCGGAGCTGAAGAATCGACTTTCTGGATGTGAAATGTGTGAAATGTCAGAAATAATATAAGACAAAGATCCTGTTCACGTTACTGATTCTTTAAAAATGTATTTCTTTACCAGCCATGGTCGGCACACACAGACAAAAACACACTTTAACATCATTTTACTCCCCTGTTCATTTGCATGTTGGGCTGGAAGGGGGCGGAGCCTCACTGTCACCTGTCACCTGTCACCTGTCACTCTCTTAGATGTGTTTTTGGGCTCGGAGGGGAATTTGCCGTGTTTTTTTTTTTTTTAATTTTATGACTGCACCTTTTGTTTTCTCATCATGTCTTGAAAGTGTTTGGGCTCTGCGTGTGTGTGTGTGTGTGTGTGTGTGTGTGTGTGTGTGTGTGTGTGTGTGTAGAGGCTGTATCTGCTACTCTGAGAGGAAACACAGTGTGGCAGTGCAGTGCAGCTGTTGGATTATTAAACCTGTGCTGAGTTCTGGGATGTTTTGCTGTCCTTCACCTAATAGGCTACATGCAGGAGTTCCTCAGGCTCTGTGTGTGTGTGTGTGTGTGTGTGTGTGTGTGTGTGTGTGTGTGTGTGTGTGCGTGGGCGGCAGAGAGGTTGCCCTGATCCACTTCAAGAGAAAACAGAAATGAGCAAAGCGAGCGAACGCTGCACAGGGCGCACGGAGAGAAGACGCTGCTCATTTCTCAGACATGTTTTTGATTCGTTAACTCTTCTCAGACCGCTGCCCCCTCCTGGTGTGGAGAGGTACTTCCTCTCAGCGGCAGGGCGGCTGTACGGTGCGTTCACGGTCATGGCGTAACGTAAAGACATGTGACTGTCTGTCTCGGCCTGTGTTTGTCCTTTGAGGTGGACTCAGGGCGTCCCAACAGATGTTTAGGACTCTGTGTGTGTGTGTGTGTGTGTGTGTGTGTGTGTGTGTGTGTGTGTGTGTTCCTGTCAGCCTTGGATCATACAGACTTTCTTGACTGTGTTGATATCCATCAGCTGATCTGAGGTCAGTAGTTGGGAGCTGTGCAGAAGGTTTGGAGGAAGATGAGAGAACCTGGTTGTGTGTGTGTGTGTGTGTGTGTGTGTGTGTGTGCTTTGTGTTCGTCACTGTGTGTGTGTGTGTTCAGCAGGATAACGTCATGTCGCCCGTTCGCCTTCACATCCTCACCACTGAACACCAAGTTTCTCCACATCCGGCTCTTCATTGTCTCCTCCGACGAGCCGCACTCTTCCCTTCCTTGACGTCAGCAGGCCGCTATCTCCAACGCCGCCGCCGCCGCCGCCGCCGTCCCCGCCGCCGCGATAACACAAATGAATGGATCCTCACATCCCACAAAGACACTGAAGCCTGCGAGGACGTACAGTACACTCTCTCTCTCTCTCTCTTCCTCCGCCTCTCTCGCTCGCTCTCATGAGCAGCGCCATGGCAACACAGGAGATGAATGCCGATGTGGAGCAAAGAAAATCCTGACGGCAGGAAAATGGAGGTCCTTGGAGGAGAGATTGAAGGAGGGGAGGGAGGAGGAGGGAGGAGGAGGAGGAGGAGGAGAGGGCTAAACCTGCGGAGAAGGACAAGGACAGATTTAGTGAGGCTCTGCTCTGTGTGTGTGTGTGTGTGTGTGTGTGTGTGTGTGTGTGTGTGTTGGGGGTAGTAAAGTGCAGAACAGGCTGCCTCATGTTAGATTTACAGCAGTGCCGCCTGTGCTGCTGCTGCTGCTGCTGCTGATGTATATTTAGCACTGAAACAAAGGACTCAGAGGCCGTGAAATGACTTGTGGGTAATGCGGGCCCGCTCTACCGCAAAACACAGCAAAGCATCCTGGGACAGCAGGTGGGCTCTCGGCGTTCCCACCGGTCATGGATACTGCGTGGAAAAGCACTGGACGTTTCTGAGACAGGGAACGTCAGAGCGTGATCCGACCTCCAGGGGATTGTTTTTTTTTTTTTTTACAAATGGGTCACTTTCCAGGAACACAGCAGAACGTGTTCTCACACTTGTCTCTCACACACACACATACACACACACACACATACAAACACACTGGAATCCAGTCTAAAAAACAACAGACACACACACACACCAGAAAACCAGGAAGTGCAGGTTTCTTTTGTGATTTTGTGTGTGTGTGTGTGTGTGTGGAAAGTCCTGGGAAACTTAAACAGCAATACACTCAAAAAAAAAAAAAAAAAAAAAACTCAAAATCTTACCAAGATTATTTGTCTTATTTCAAGTCAAAAATGTCTTATTTCTAGTCAAAATATCACATTACACTTAAAATAAGACATGATCACCTCAGAAGTCACTTGTTTTTAGACAATTGTCTCTTGTTTCAAGTGAAAATTTGCTTGTTTCATTGGCAAAATTTGTTTCTTGTTTCTAGCTAATTTTCACTTATTTCAAGTGAATTTTCACTTTTTCCACTGGCAAATTTTGCCAATGAAACAAACAAATTTTCACTTGAAACGAGAGACAATTGTCTAAAAACAATTTATTTCTGAGGTGATCATGTCTTATTTTAAGTGTAATGAGATATTTTGACTAGGAATAAGACATTTTGACTTGAAATAAGACAAATAATCTTGGTAAGATTTTGCGTTTTTGCAGTGTATCCATGAAATCACGACATGCAGCGAGGTCATTTATGTTGTTTGCAGTTGCAGCGTCACTTACCTCAAAAACTGTGTTGAAATAATGAGGCAAATTATTACAAAAAAAATTATAGGGATGGGAAAAAAACGGAATCAGTTTCAAAATCTGATTTTTTTTTTGTTTGTTTGTTTTTTTGTTTTTTGATTTTTTTTTTTTTTTTTAGTCTTTCCATGTTGACCCTGAATCGACACGTAGTTGTTATTTTAGGCATTTCTTTTTTTAGTTATTCAAGGTGTAAAACCCGTTGGTGCTCAGAATGCAGCAGATGGCGGTGTGACCCGTTCAGACAAACATTTGCCTCCTGGTCTGCGGCGTGGCGTCACGGGACTCGACCCCACGGGACTCGACCCCACGGGACTCGACCCCACGGGACTCGACCCCACGGTGCCATCACCAGGATGAAAGAGTGAAGGAACGTCAAAAGTCAAGTGTTCTGATGACACGTCGCCTTCAGATCACACACACACTGTGTGTCTGCGGATAGTTGTCTTGATTGTTCTCTTTGGAAGGATGACTCAGCTGTTTTCCATAAAGTAATCCAGAATTACACAATATTGTAGAATAGAATCAGAATAATTAGAAAATTACTGATTCCCATCCCAACAAATTAAGATTTCACTGGCATCGAGTATTTGTTTTAAGTTTGAGGTCATGGAATCGCTTGTTTTTTTTGTTTGTTTGTTTGTTTGTTTGTTTGTTTTGGTTTTTAACTAAACAACACAGTATCCCCCCACCCCACCCCACCCTCTTCCTAAATTGAGCTGCCCTGACGTTCATGAGCGGGAAATAAACTGGAGAGAGGAAACTGGACGTTGCTGTTTTGGAACGACTGACCGATGCCCCGGAGAAACCTGGACACAACCCTAACCACGCAGGAAAAGCTTTGTCCTGCCAAATAAAACCTTTTCCCTGCCGTCCCTCCACCCCTCCGCCCCTCCGCCCCTCGGTCCCTCCACCCCTCCGCCTCTCCACCCCTCCGCCCGCCCCCCCCCCCCGATCTCCCCTCCATGTCCATCACTGGAGTGTGAAGTCAGCGTTCTGCCGGGGTGAGTTTCCCCTGCTGACTCATTTTTACAAAGGGACTCCAAGGCTGAAGGCTGAAGTGGGACAGAGGGCAGCAGGACCCAGCCCACCCTGGACTGACGGGGGCTGGGAGGAGGGAGGAGGAAGAGGAGGAAGAGGAGGAGGAGGAGGAGGAAGAGGAGGAGGAAGGAGCTGAATGTTTCCAGAGAGAAGAGATTAGAAAGGCTGAATTCCCTCACAGCCTTCGCTCTCCTCTTTCTCTCTTTTTTTTTTAATACACCCACTCAGACACACTCTCTCTCTCTCTCTCTCTCTCTCTCTCACACACACACACACACTTTCTCACACACACACACACCCACGCGCTCGCTCGCTCGTCTCTCCGTCCTCTCGTCATCCCCCTGCAGTCTGGTGTTGCCGTCTGCTCCAGACAGACTGAGGCTGGCGCTGGCGGACCGACCGGCTGCTCTCTCTCTCTCTCTCTCTCTCTCTCTCTCTCTCTCTCTCCGCCAGCCAAAGTGATGCTCTCTCTCCCTCGCAGGTTAATCCGCCCCCAGAGGCTCAGCGCTCCCTCTCCCTGTGTCTCTTTTCTCCGTCTGCCGTCAAGTCCGGCGTCTCCCGCCTCCCGTCTGCGCTCGCGGCCGTAGAAATCAGGAAGAAGCGGGCGACCTCCCGTCTCCTTCTCTCTGCTTTTCCTGGAAGTCGCTTCGCTCCGTGGAGCTGCGCCTCCTCTGCAGCCTCTCCGTTTGTGTCTGAGGAGGAGGAGGAGGAGGAGGGAGGTGTGTGTGTGTGTGTATGTGTGGGGGGGCTGGTAGTGGGGCACAAGGTGGAGTGAAGCCCCCCTCCCATCGTCTGCTCTACAACCAGCAGCAGCAGCACACACACACACACACACACACGCCGCCGCCGCCGCCGCCGCCGCCGCCGCCTCCCCTCCGCCTGCAGCAGGAGCGAGAGCAGCAACAAGCAGCAGCAGCATGCTCAACTCTGTGTGGTACGCCAAAAAGATGGGCCGCCGCATCATGGGCACCCTGAGGAGAACCAAGAGGCTCCACCGGCGCCTACTGGTAGGTCCGCCCCCGCCGCCGCCCCCGCCGCCACCCGCCTCGCTCCAGCCCGGCAGGGGTGAGGAGGTGGGGGGAGGCGCTGCACCGCGCTGCACTGTGTGGCGTGAGTCATTTCCTACAACGCACCGAGGGACACAGGCAAAACAACTGTGTGTGTGTGTGTGTGTGTGTGTACGACAGTGCTAGGGTCTTGTGGATAAATCTGCAGGATTATGACTAATTTGGTCATGTGTGCGTGATTAGTGTGTGTGTGTGTGTGTGTGTGTGTGTAACATTGATTCTTCTGTCTCTGGTGTGGAGCAGACAGTGTAGACGATGTGGAAAAACAAGTTGCAACAGGAGTGTTGCTGCTGCGTCATGTGGGTTTACACACACACACACACACACACACACACACACACACACACACACACAGAGAGTGGCTCAGGATTCAGGGGTAGAGAGGAGGTGATCGGGGCACCGCAGGTCTCAAAACACCTTCATCAATAATCCTGTTGTCGTGCTAACGCTCATCCTCGGAGTCTGAGGGGTTTTTGGTGTTCGGCAGCTTTACGACGGCGGCAAAAAAAGGCTCCGTCCTGTTTGTTTCTGTGTGTGTGTGTTTGTGTGTGTGTGCTGCTGCGAAGTTCCAGGTGATTTGGTAAGGATGCGGCGGCCGGCGGCAGATTATTGACTCCTTGGTGAAGTCACGTCCCGGCCGCCGTCGTGGTGGTTGTTATGATTTCCACAGGCTGTGCACACGCCGGAGCCTGAAATCTAAATCTGAGGCAGAGTCGCTTCACGGGCCGGTGAGCGCTGAGGGGGGCCGAGGGGGGGCTGAGGGGTGCGAGGGGGGCCAGTGCACGCCGAGGGGGCTGAGGGGGTGCAGGGATCGAGCAGGAAGTCGCCTCACGGTGAATATTCCAGAGCCTTCCGTGGCCGTGTAGGTTGGCGAGCGCATTAGATAACAACTGTTACCCAAAATATCTTTGGACCCTCACTACAGAAGCACCCCCCCCCATTCCCCCCTCCCTCCCCCTTTCCCAGTGTTGGTCGCTGCACCGGTGCTGGCCCATGAACACGTTACTCGGCGTGTTAATTGGCGTTGTGGCGGTGAAGATGGCCGCTGGAGGAGATTTACCTGCATAAACAGCGGCGTGTTATGTTCTGGGCAGATGTGAGGAACCCCTGCAGTAGCACATGCCTTCCCCGCCGTTGCCTAGCAACCTCCAGGCTCCTGACACGCAGCGCTACCCATACCGCCTCCCTGTTTACTGCCTCCAACACACATACACACACACACATGCACGCGTGCACACACACACATGTGTACATGTGTTGTGTACAAACGCACATGAACACACAGGCCTTGAATGGGAGTCTGGTTTTGGATTAAGAGCCCAGTAAAAAAAAAAAAAAAAAAAAGCTCAGATGCAACATCCCATCTCTCCAGTCTGCAGAAGCCGAGGGAGGCAGGAGTGTTTCATCACAGCCGCACAGCGATCTCCGTTATTTGTGGTCCTGTGAGGACGAACAGGCAGAGGAAGGCACTGCCGCTGCCACCGTCGGCCTTTTTCAGTTTTCATTTGACATACTTTATGAATTCCCCGAAGCGCTAAGCGTTGTTTTTCCTTTCGGTTGGGAGGCTGCAGGTCGGCCTGCCGGTTTGATGAACTTGGGCAGGTTTAGCCTCAAAACGATAACACGCCACGAGGTCCGGGGACTGCTTTCTGAAATTCATGTCTGCTGGAGTCAAGAGGCAGATTCTTGACTGACTGTCAGTCACATTTGAAATCTCATCATTGGCTGATTAACGGCGTCACACTCACGTTTTTAGCTGGTTTTACATAAATGGGCATCTCCACTTAAAACTCAGGCTAGGGCCAGGCAGTATGTCGATCCTAGAAATCTCAATCTCAGATCTCAGTCTCCATGTCGATATTGAAGTATTTGGTCAAAAATATTGGGATATTTGATTTTGTCCGCACTGCCCTCAGTCTGTGGAAAAAGTCTTCAATATCATGTGTCTTAGGCTCTGGGCTCCTGAGAACAGCCCGCTTGATGCTTGGAATTGATTTGTTAGCTTCTTTGTTTTTTGTTTTTTTTTCTTCACTCTCCTTCTTTCTGAAGTGAACAGAGAGGGTCAGCAGAGTGTGAACTCTTGTTTTAGAGACCCTGGTAGAGGTCAGAGCAGGTACTGTAGTTGCTGAACTGTGTGATTGGCTGCACTGGCTGTCAATCACATGTGAAATCTCATCACAGGCTGATGAGCGTCGCCAGGTTTCAGCAGCTTTTGCACAAACGGACGTCTCTGCTTTAAATTCAGGGAAGGGCCGGGCAGTATGTCGATAGGATACAGATACAGTGACATAAGACCAGAGATCCTTTTGGATTTTGGATGTGGTAGTAGATGTGGTAATATGACACAAGTTTTTCTTGTTTTTAAAGACCCCATAAAGTGGACTCTTACTTTCTTATATTTATTTCCTGTTGAAACAGGAAGTTTGGCGGAAAGCCTCATTCACAAGAGCAAACCATCAGGGTCTCAGTTTGGGAGAGAGTCACAGTTTTATTTTGAAGGGATGAGGTGGATGAGAGAGGATGATTAAAGATTTGTGAAGGTTTTATTGGTTGAAATTTTAATTTACAGCCACTGGTGCAGGATGATGTCACTGTTCTGTTTGACAGGAAGCCGAGTTCATTCGAGGTCATTTCATGGGGACTTTAAAGGCTGTGTTACGGCAAGAGGATGCAATTTTCTGAACTTCTTTGCTGTTTCTTCTATCTGCTCAGTCGTCACATACACATCACCACTGATTGTGCATCTAAAATCTCATTTTGTGAAAGTGCCAGGAGTCATCCCAGCAGTAACGTTGCAGTATCGATATTGAGCTATTTAGTCAAATATATTGGGATATTTGATTCTGTCCATGTGGCCCGACCCTAACTCAAGCATTGGGAAAGTCTTATAAATCATGTTGTGTCTTAAGATCAGGGCTCATGAGAGCAGCCCGCCTGATGCTCGAAAATTGATTTCTTTTGGCTTCTTTCTTTGTTTTCACTCCCTTAGAGGTCAGCAGTCAGAGGTGAGGGCAGGTATGATCAGATGCCGGACTTTGTGATTGACTGCACTGGCTGTTCATCACCTCTGGAGCCTCTTCATATGCTGATCACATCACCACATGTGCCTCCGCTTGTATTCAGCAGCTTCTTCCAAAGATGGTTAACTCAGTTTTAAACTCAAGTCTGCAAAACTTGCTGAAAGTGAAGCCTCTACGGAAGGTTCAGTATTGAATATTCAGTACGAGGGAGCGATGGGTTAGCATGGAAAAAGTCTTATATCATGTTGTGTCATCACTTTAACATCTGGCCTCAGGAGAGCAGCTCACCTGATGGTTGAAATTGATCTGTTAGTTCTTTGTTTTGTTTGGTTTGTTGGCTTCAGTCCCTGAAATCAATAGAGAAGGTCAGCAGGGTCCTAACATTTGTGCCAGAGACGCTGGTCGAGCTTTGGAGACGGTACAGCCAGTTGTTGTGATAGAAAACCTCTTAACGGGCAGCACTGGGTGTCAGCTGCCTTTTCAAACCTCACCATGTGCTGATCATGTGTTCAAGTCTCCAGAACACACACACAAATCACACTAATGAAACCACTGCGAACGCTGTGATTACAAGGTTTAACACAAAGTCGCGGTGTGCAGTATATGGAAAAAGTTTATCACAATCAAAAACACTTTATTGATCCCTGAGATACTGACATTGTGTCAGTTGCATTTGTTCGAATTCTTGAGAATTAAATTATAAGAAGTATAAAAAGAAATAGGACATATAAAAAGGTGAAATTTGTAAAACAAAACAAAAAAAAGTGCACTAAGTCTAAATATGTGCATTAATAACACAAAATATTACAACAGTAAATACAAAATAAGAAATTGAGCATATATGAGAAAGTCTACCTGTGTCCACAGGGATGTATGCAGTCTGTTAACCCCGTCTCAGGTGTAAAAAATATCAGTTCATGTTGCCACCTTGAGGTCTTGCCTTATGAGGTCAGCACCATGATCGATATTGATTTGTTGTCTTAACCCCCCTTCTTTTTTCTTTTTTTTCTAAAATGAGTAGCGAAGGTCAGCAGGGTCTAAACATTTGTGTTAGAGTCTCAGGTAGATGTTCCGACAGGTGTGGCATCACCACAGCCCAGGTTGGTGGTTTCACATACTGAAGGATGTAAAGCCACGGCCGTTTCTCCAAAGGACTTTTTGATGAGATCGGTTCCAGTGCACAAAGTGTTGCAGGGCGTGAAGTGCCTCTGCAGGAAGATTCATGACTGTAATATGTTGGGTGTCCGATCAGGCGAGGCTCGAGGCGACAGCGCACCTCCGCTACCTGCAGCCGGAGCTAATGATCCGGCGAGCAGCCCAGAGAGAGAGAGAGAGAGAGAGAGAGAGAGAGAGAGATGTAAAGATCTGCAAGGGAAAGTTGAAGGAATTTCTGGATCTTTGACCGGCTTCCAGACGCGTGAAGCCAGAACTCTGTGTGTTTGGAGGGAATAGTGCGGCCAGGAAGCTGAACTTACCTTACAGCTTACTTTGCGTTGGCAGCGAAAGGTAACAGCTTGACAAATCTGAACATCAATACCCAGAAATCCTTTAAGGTGACATCAGTCCCTGGCCTCGGCCCCCCGGTCGGCCTGCGAGGGAGGCTTCGTCCCGCAGGAACAAGACAACAAAAACACGTTGGAGAGTCCAGGTTTCTCTGGACGGCTCAACAGACGCTCTGCGTTTGGCTCTCGGGTCGTGATTGGCTGCTTCTGTTGGGCAGAGGGGTGACCTCACCTGACACCTGAGACTAATTTGGGCAGATCAGGAGAATTTAGAGCATCTGAGTCAGTCTGTTGCAGGTTGAAGATGGAGATGCAAGTTTATTATCATTAATGAGAAATAACAAAAACGAGGTGTTTCGTTAAATGTAATTTAAAAAAAAAAAAAAAAAAAAGGCTTTACAAAAAAAAACAATAACTGAAACTGTATCGTGTGTGTACAAAGCTGGAATAAACTAAAATTACATAGGAAATTTAGTTTTCATCTCTGTCAGTTTATTAGGTTTGTTCATCTGTCCTCAATGAGCATTTTTTTTAATCTGCAAATTTGGGTTTTTATTGCACAAAACTTTCTCTCACCTTTTTGAATCTCACCCCTGACAAATACCCATATTACAAAAAAGATTAAGCATTTTCAAAAAAATAAAACTAAACTAAACCAACAATGCTGCTTTAAAAATGAACTAAAACAAACCTGAATTTGAAAACAGAAAGTCAAAACAAAATAAAAATACAAAATTTATGAAAAATGCAATATTAAATAAAAACCCTCTCATTTAAGTCTTCTCTTGAGAATTGAGCAACTGCAACTGACTCGATTTCCCCTCGGGGATCAATAAAGTATTGAAGTATGATTCTGGTTCTGATTGTGCGTGTGTTTCCGTGTGCGGCCTGTAGGGGGAGCTGCAGGCGCACAGAGGCAGAGCCAAGGCACTAATCCTAATCCTCAGCAGATCCTCAGTGTAATTTAGCATTATACCTCTCATTATACGGAGTCATAGTTTAGATGGAGCCGCTGGATGTGTGCTGACGCCTCAGAGAGACAAAATGTCCTCAGGAGGATGTTTCCTGGTGAAGATACAGACGCTGAACGCTCCTGGTGATGGTAAAGTCGGGGTCCGGGGGCCCCCAGGGGTCCTTGAGAGGCCTCCAGCGGCTCCTCGGCAAAACAAGCACTAGTTTAAAAGCTTGTGAATGGCATCCTAATGCAGCCTCAGGGTGCTTGATTGTGTTTGAATGCCTGCAAAAGCACAAAGAAGTCAGATGTCAATCCAGCATCACTAATATAACCTTTTAAATATGTAATTTTAAGAATTATACACACAGTTTTCATTAATTTTTTTTCTTACTATTGCTAATTTGCAAATCAACTTTCCCCCCCATGTTTCTGAAAGAAGTCAAGGTTTAATTTCGCCAGAAACTATTAAGTCACGGTACAAAAAAGACGTGATTTTAAAATTATTTTATTATGATCTCACCTCAATCAATCTGTGTTAGTGTTTTCAGTTGGCATCTAACAGTTTGATTCCAACAAAAATGTCTCTTCTTCAGTGTGTCAGGGTGATGGAGGGTACATTAGAGTACTGTAGGGAGTATGCGAGATTTTTTTTTTCCAAAATATCAATTTAAAATAGTAAATCCTAAATTAATGAGCTTAGGCTTTAATAACTTCAATGAAAACTGTAACTGTACGTTTGATAAATCACATTTTATCCTCAGTTCTCCCTCTGGGTCTCCTGAAGGTGTCAGATGTGTGTGTTTGTGGTTTAAATCTGCTTCTGTGGTCTTTGAGACTGGGAAGACGAGACCAAACAAATCCAGAAAGTGGATCAGTGGTTGAAGCGTAGCAGCGATACAGCTGGAAACAAGGAGGAGGAAGAGAAGAAGAAGCAGAAACACAAACAAGAGAATCTGCTCAGTGTCAGGTTGTTGTTTCACGTTTTTTTGTAATTTTCTTGTAACTTTTGTAAGACATGGAGTTAATTTGCCCAGGCTTCAAATGGTTATATTATATTATTATTAAACATTATTGAAAACGGTGTGAGAACCTCTGCTCTAGAACCTGAGAGAGTTTGACGGTGCCCCTTGTACTTCACTATCTGTTGTATTGATTTGCACTTTCCCCTTGCTTTGTATCAGCGGCTCCTGTCTGTGTGTCGCAGAGTCATGAAGACAGATCGCTGCTGTTTGGGAACGATGTGCATCGAGCCTCACGGGCCGATCACTTTTGTTAACAATAGCCCCAATTTATTGTACACATGGCAGTTAAATATATCTGACACGATGCAGGCGTATGACATCGACGTGGGGCGCTGGCGTATTGATGGTCGCAGCAATACGTGGATTCACATCGATACGTTTTGAAAGCCTCTCGGTTGCGTGACGCGTGTGGACGGAGTGGAGGCGTTTAGGGACAATGGGTATTGGTCGGTGGACGCTGCCGCTTTATTGGTCGTTTTTAAACTGGAGCAGCGAGAGAGGAGGTGTTATGGTTGTGAGTATTGGCAGATATATGGACGCGTCCTGATGAAGTGCGGTGTATCGGCGTGTTTACAGCAGCGGGATCTGGAAAAGCTCCTCCCACCAAACCACGGGCCCCGCCGCCGCCGCCGCTCGCCTCACTCGCCTGCCGCAGCTTAAATCCACTTATGAAATCAGACCTCGGTCCAACTGCAGGGCACTGGTTGTCATGTCAACCCCCTGGTATGTGGGTTATTATGGGCCATATTTTGTATTGTATAAATCATTTGGCCATTCATAATTTAGCCCAACGTAAAGGCTGGCAACTGCAAATCCATAGATAGCCGACCATCTGCCGCCGCATTAGAGCCGAGCAGGACAGCTTCCTGCTCCACCGCAGATTTGTGGGAATTTATGTGCAGTCGGTGCAGTTTGGGAACACCGGGGCTTCACCGTTGTTTCAGCTGCTGGATGTGAGCAGCTGTTACAATCACGGTTCCTCATCGAGAACCCACAGGAGAACCTCTTCAGCTGGTCGACTCTGTTAGTGGTTTCCTGTGAGGGTCACATGCTGTTGTTGCCAGAAAAGCCTGTTCATTTTAACTATTTTTATTAATTAATAAATTTTTTTATTTTAATTTTTTGGGGGGGGGGGTATTTGCAATTTATTTCGAAATATATTTTTGTGATACTATAAATAGCTCTTCTATAATTAGTAGTAATAGTTTTTTATAATATTCTAATATTATAGATAGCTCCACTGTAAATAATAGTAGTAGTTCTCCCGTAATTTCTTTTCTTTTTTTTTTTTTTTTTTTTTTTGTATTTTTTTTTCTTTTTTGTTTGTTTTTTTTGGGGGGACTTTTTATTAAGTTTCTTAAACATATGACGTTAATTTGCTCAGATCCTAACAGGATCTTTAATGGGTCGTAGTCGTATTTGTGCATTCTTGTTTTCTGTCTGATCCTGCTAGACGAGTCTTCAGCTGTTTAAATAGACGTTTATTTTTAAAAGAAAAGGACTGAGCTCCATTATCAGAGGAAATGAAGAGATAATCTGAATGAACGTGGATCCAAAAAGTCTAGTAGCCTCTGTTTTGAGATCTGTAAGAAGACTGGCATCATTAAAAAAAAAACACTTGGCCCAAACTCATTACCTGAAACATATTATTTAATATTTAATATCTCCTAAAATAGATCCAGCCTGGAAAAGTCAACCAGGGATACAAGTTACGTGCTGCCTTAAAATGAAAGAAAGAGAGGAAAGAAGAAGGTGCTTCATTTAGTTTTAAATGGTGCCAGCAATCATATGGTACATCTGACCTTTGTAAGAAGACACATCTCACACTCAGCGTGTCCCCATTTACATACGATTATGATATAAGCAGCGCAGGAAAAAAAAGAGCAGAGCCATCAGAAACAGCCCGCACATTACCGGATCATCACCCGGTCCTGAACCGAGCGCCGGGAGACTCGGCGGATTTTGCCGGAGCGTTGCAGCTCTTCAGCTGAGGCTCTAAGCCGCCGCAGGAGCGCAGAGGATATCTAAATTAAAGGCACGCCGCCGCAGACGGGGAGTCCTCGTCACGTTCCCGCGCCGCTGACGCTGACATGCTCGGCTGTACGTCTGAATCCGGGGGCAGCATTGATTATTCATGCTGTGAGCGGAGGCCCCCCCGCCCCCGCCCCCCCCTCGCGCTGACATGTGCCTTGCTCACTGGAGCCTGTTAATTGGCAGGAGAATGAGAGAAGATGAGAGGGAGGGTGTCACAGAGAAAGGCAGAGTAGCAAAGAGAGAGGGAGCGCTACTGTAGTGGGAGGAGGGGGGTGGTGAGTGGTGAACGTGCGGGCAAGCAAGAAAGAGTGTGTCAAAGAGAGAGAGAGAGAGAGAGGGAGTGTATTGTGCATTCGTGGAGGGTGTTGAAGCCTGAGTAACAGGATTGGGTTTGCCTCCCGGATCTGTCGCCGCACCGCAGAGACCGACCGAACGATCCAGCTCCGCTCCCGTCCGAGCCGAGGAAATATTCCCCTGCGTCTTTCATCTTTCCATCATTTGGAGTCACTCGTCGCTCCGCTGGAAGGGAGATGACCACACATTACCCAAGACAGGAATACGGCTCAAAGGCCATGAACGGTGCCGAGAAGGGCCCGGGAAAGCCGGCCAGCAGCCACCCGCGGGTCAACATCAACCTGCAGGAGTCCCTCGCCCACCTGCACCCGCTTCAGAGGCAGCACGCCATCGAGCTCCACCAGCAGCAGCAGCAGCAGCAGCAGCAGCAGCAACAAACGGCGTCCCAGGCGCAGCCGGCCGCTCCACAGGTCCAGGCGACTCTGGCGACCTTCACCGCCTGCACCCTGCCGGCGTCCTGCCGAGCCCGCAGCCGCTTCATCAACCTGCGCGACAGCGTCAAGAAAAGCCCCACCAAGAGCACCGCCAAAGTCAGCGGCACCCTCGCCGCCAACAGACCCAGAATACCCTGGGTCCCCTTCGCCTTCAACAAGGTAGTCC
The DNA here is from genome assembly GCF_902150065.1 of Myripristis murdjan. Classification (NCBI taxonomy): domain Eukaryota; kingdom Metazoa; phylum Chordata; class Actinopteri; order Holocentriformes; family Holocentridae; genus Myripristis; species Myripristis murdjan. The sequence continues at coordinate 32,384,080 of NC_043996.1, forward strand.
CCTCAGGAAATCTCTCAGCTGGATGTGTGTGGGTGGGTGGGTGGGTGTGTGTGTGTGTGGGTGTGTGTGTGTGTGTTTGTCTGGAGGTGTGTGTTCCGTGAGGGGAAACATGATGCTACAACAGATCATCTCTGCCACTTTATTTTTCTTTTCTAAACTCTTTACCAAGCATCTCCCTGTGGTGACCTCTGACCTTTCATCACCTCCCTGTGATGTTGGAGATGTGGGGAAGGATTCTGTCCTCTGTAAGTGGCGGTCAGAGAGCCAGGGGAGCGCTTACAGTGCAGAAGTGATGTTTTAATGTGGCTTACAGAGGGAGCTGGTGTGTTTTCTGATGGCTGCTGTCACAGAATGAGGTTGCGTCTGTGTGGTGGTGAGTGGAGGATCCATACAGGCTCTCCACATGTGACGGCTGCCGTGTCGATGCTCTCTGTTGGACTCGCTCGGTCTCGCTGCATCTCACAGCATCGACCCTCGGCCCATGACTTCCTGTCTCACTGTGGGGCCGCTCGCTGTCCCGCCTCTGTTTTTTCAGCTCATCGCCACGGAGATCTTCGCTCCCCCTCGCGGATCCTCTTAAATTGAAATTCTAATCTGCACTCTGTTGCGGCGCAGCATTGTCCAGCCAGTTTTGTATTCTTTGGCAGCAATTAAGCCCCATTGTCAGAGGCTTTCTGAGCGGAGCTCCGAAAGTAGGGCTGCTGGATCAATGGAGTCGATCCGGGGGCTAATTTTAGCAGCTGTTGGTTTTCCATGGGCTCTTGGTTCTGCTGCTGCAGCACAACAATTAAGCCTGTCCGAGCCGCGCTGCGCTTCCTGCCGGCGGCCGGCCTCACCGGGTCCTGCTCTTGCATAATCGAGGTCACCATGTTGGAGGCCAGCCTCACACTCACACCCACCTCATTATTTAATGTTTTAGTTTTCTGTAAGCCAGTGTTTTCAGGGATAGTTTAGACTCTGAAGAGACAGTGTGCAGTGTGTTTGAGCGTGCTGGTGGAGGGTTTGTTTCCTCTGTGTGTGAGAAGTGACGCTTCTTACCAAATGATTAGCGGCTCAATGAAGCCACGGTTCGGTTTGTATTGCTATTTTTTTGGTTACAGTTTCAATTCAGTTTGTTTTGTACATTACGGAGGAAAAATTTATTTAATTTTGTTTTATTTGCAAAAGTAACATTTTTTCACTCAGAGACTCACTGTGTGTTATGATGACATTAAAACTTCACTGGTGTTTCCATCCTGGCTGAGAAGCAGCCTGCAGGCGCCTCCGTCGGGGCTCCCCAGGTTGTTTACTTTTACTTTTTAACTGAAACTTGATAAAACAGTTTTTCATCCACCTAATCTGCTATTTTGTAGATACTAAAGTCAGTTAGCTAATATTTTCTGGCGTATGTGTGTATGTACCGGCAGACCAGGAATGTACAGGATGTTGAAGACCTCATGAAATGGACTCTTACTTTGTTGATTTGATGTATTTCCTGTTGAAACAGGAAGTTTGGGCAGAACACGTTGCAGGGAAGCATCATTCAAGTGCAAACCAACAGGAACTCAGTTTGGGAGATAAACAGTTTTATTTTGAAAGGACAAGGTGAATGAGAAAGGATGTTTAAAGATTTGTGAAGGTTTTATTGGTTGAAATTTTAATTTACAGCCACTGGTGCAGGATGATGATGTCACTGTTTAAGGAAACAGAGGTCATGTGAGGTCATTTTGTTTCATTTTATGTATTTGAACAAAACTGAGCATTCACAAACAACCAAAATTAGTAAATACATACATACATACATAAAAGTAAATAAAAAAACATTCAAACTATTATCGAATGTGCGGTCATGGAGCTGCAGCACCTTCACGGACTGCAGGTCGACTGATTTTAAAGGCCGATATAATAATGATAGTTTGGGGCAGGCAAAGGCTGAGAGCCGATTAATCGCCCGATACAACGCCCCCTTACACTTACCGGCACAAAAAAAAAAAAAAAAAAAAAAAGATTTGTCCCTGTTGGAAATGAACTCTCTTGGACTTTATTAGAATTTGGCTGTTTTCGACTGTTGAACTGAACGTTTAAATCAAAGTAATGAATACCTAAATAAATAAGTAAATAAATCTGGATCACTAAACATTAAACTCAAAGTAATTAATAAATTAATCTGGAAATCGAAGTCAGAAACTTTATAAAAAAAAAATATAGGATGTAAAATAACTCAGTGGGTGGGAGCTCTTTTTTAAATTCTTAGTTTGTTTTTTGTTTTTTGTTTTTTTTTACATAGTTTTGTCCCGTCAAACTCAGTGATTCCAGCTGAGCAGCCTCATATTGTAATGGAGGAAACAGGAGGAATAATTTGACTATTATTTTGGACCTTTGAAGAATTAAGTTCATTATTGTATAAGATTGTTTGATTATCGTTTACAGCACTTAAACTTTTATCTTTTTCATATGTGAAGCATTTAAGCTCTTATTCATGTCCCCTTTGCCTGAAGACGGTAATGTTTGTGCAGCGTTAGGGGTTGTCATTTTACTTCCTACCTGTCAGCCGTCGGCCCATCAGAGCCGGTAACAATAGTTTATAAAACGTCCAATCGGTCGACTTCCACTAGCCTTTATTTAAAGCTGTAGAGCTGGACTCCACAGATCCTGCAGGCATAGAAATGAACTGAAAAGACGAGATCTGATCCGAGCGGCTCCACCCGTATCAGACTGGCTCCCAGTGTGAATGTGAAGCAGCCTGTGGTCAAACAGAGCTCCAAGTGCCCCGTGCTTCAATGACTTATTGATTACTTTGGTGATTTATCAAGTAAAAAATATCAAACATCTGCTGGTTCTAGCTTCTCAGATGCTAAGATTTAGTTTGCCTTTCTTTCTTTCCTCTAAAATGAAAACAGTGTGTTTTATTTAGGGCACACACATGGTAAAAAAAAAAAAAAAAAAATCATATTCCAGTCACTTGGTACTGATGTTGTGGTTGCGAGTCACGATTTCAGTAGTAATAATCATTTTTACCTCGTAATTTTCATATCCAGAGAAAAATCTGTTAAAATGATGGTGGTGTGATTTTTTCAGGGCTCTGTACCAAACAAACATGTTTCCTTACATCTGAAAAATATAATTTGATACTTTAAATTTTGTCACACATTTTACCTTTATTTTAAAATAAAGTCCTTTGAGTTGGATATTGCACGTGGCCATTTAATGATTTTCTTAATATTTTGATTAATTCTGCTGGTCAGGCTAAGTGAGCTATTTGATATTATTGATATAATCATTACATTACAGGCACTTTTGTCGTCTGATAGATAAGATGATTAATCAGTTGATCGAAAATGCAGTCGATAGGTTAATTGATATTTAAAATTAAATGTTGGTTGCCGTGTAAACGGTGTCGTAGGGATGAGTTTATTTCCTCAGAGCGACCTGAAGCCGCCACACCTCACAGCTGGCAGCACGACTGTGTGTAGAGGTGGCTGTTTGACCTCTGACCTTTGACCTCTGTGCCGGCGTCACCGCGACCCGTCTGTTTCCAGGGTTAAACCGCCGCATCCCAGATTGAAATTATTTCTGCTCTTTCCAATAATCACAAAAAGGGCATCTGATGAGGCGGCCGCCCCCCCGCTGAGACGACCTGGGAGGATTGGGGATTTGGCTTTAACACACACACACACACACACGCACGCACACACACACACACTCCAATATGTGTCCACACACAGCAGCCCTAGGTCAAACAACTGCTTTAATCTTCTTGGAGTACCAGGTGGGCGGGGCTTACCACCTCAGGACTGCCCACATTGTGACAGTGTGGTCAGGTAGCTGTCAATCACAGAGGCAGGTTTACCGCTGGCTTCCTGTGATTGGTTGAGATAAGCCCCGCCCACCTGGGAACCTCAACAGGCAATAAGAGAGAAAAAAAAATAAAAGCACAAAACAGATTTGTGAATTCCACCGCTCACGTGCAGAGCAGCGTCCAATCAGAGAGCAGCAGGCGGGCGGAATCAAACTTGTGACCCCAAGGCCCAACTGTCACATGCACACACACACACACACACACACACACTTACACACGTGTGCGCACACATACACACACACGCCCTCATCCTCCTCCCATCCACTCCTGCTGCTGTTCATCTGTGTTGCAGTGTGTGTGTTTTGTCTGACCTTTGACCCCCCTCTACCCCCCTTCTTCACATTGCTATTGTTTAGCAGGCAGAGGCCGCCCCGCCTTCCTCTCCCATAATCCCCGTGATCCCAATCTCGCCCATCCCAGCCGAGACCGCCATCATCCCTCCAACGTCACAGGTTTTTTTTAATCATTTCATTTCCATTGCACTTACACTCCTCCTTTTTATTTCACTGCTCAGCCCATCTATAGGTTTATCTCCTCATTTGTTGTAATGTTTTGTCGCTCATTTTTTTTTTTTAATTTATAGTTTTTTTCATCTCTGCCGTCCCGCTGTGAATGAGAGAGCAGATTAGAGACAGAGAGAGAGAGAGAGAGAGGGGGAAATAAACAGAGGGAGAAATGCCACACTTCCCCCTTTTGACTTAAAAGAGCCCATCTGCCTTTCTCCCGGGCAGAAAGTGAGCGAGAGGGAATGGATGAGTGAGTGAGAGACAGACAGAGAGAGAGAGAGAGCGAGCGAGCGAGCGACATAGGGTTAGCAGGGGAGCGGTAAGCAGCAGCAGCGACGCCAGCCCGCGGGACTTAATTTGATTTATTTAGCCTTCATGCTTCAGCATTGCATATTCTGCAGTGCGAGATGCCATGTACGTATCGCCCCGTCCTCCGCTAATCTCTGCTCAAATCCACTGGCTTCCCCTTTTTTTTTTATCCTCAGTTGGTCTGTAGCATCATGAGGAGAGTAAGTCTGTTTTTATTTGCTTGCACGCTGGATTTGGGCCGCTTTTTATCACAGCCTTTTTTTTAAAAAAATGTGTTTTGGGGGTGATGATGCAGGGGGGAGCTGCAGGGGGTGGGAAGGGAGGGAGACAGGGGGGGTTGAGATGTTTTATTTATTTGTATTATATTTAATTTTATTTTTTTGAAGAGCCTCGATGTGTTTTTGGTGACTGCGATGTGCTCTGTCTCCTCAGGCCAACCCTCCGCCTGTGGTGGTGAACACGGACAGCCTGGACACGCCTCCATACGTAAGTTTCCAACACGTTCGCCGCTGTTTCGAGAAATCTGCCCTCGTCACTGTGCAGAGGAAATTTATTTTTGATTGCAAAGGAGGTACGGACAAATTTAGGGAAATAATACGACTGAAAGCCTACTCATTCTTCTGTTGTTTTGATGTGTAAAAATGATTAAAATATTTTTTTTAATCATCAATCAATCAATTTACAAGCTGAAACAACGTCGCTGTGCTGGATATGAAATCTCTGAGCCATACGGAGCGTTTGGACTGTTACTGTGGTGAAGTGTGTGCATGTGTTTATGTGCATTTGTTGCTGTTTTGGTGTGTATGCATGCACATTATCATGATAAATAACTATTTATTAGCGTCTAAAACCTTACCTGGTTTCAGATGCTTTACAGGAAGAGATTAATGAATGAAGAACAAATGAAAATAGGAATTGGGATTAGAAAAAGCCAAAAATAAATAAATAAATAATAAAATTAAATAAAATTTTAAATATATGAATATACTACCACTACTACTACTCGTAGTAATAATAATAAAAATACAAAAATCATACTAGAATAAAACTGGGAAGAATCAATATCATGCACTCAACACTAAATCTGTAAAAATTAATTTTTAGAAGCAAATGTGCATTTGAGGGCCATGTGTGTTTGTGCAGTCACGTGTGCAGTGTGTGTGTGTGTGTGTGTGTGTGTGTGAATGGGGGGTTGGTGGTACTGTAGAGAAGACAGATGCCTCCAGCTGAGTCCATTTCCCAGGAGTCTTAGCGGGGTTATAGCTGTTCATTAATCTGGCGTGTCACCGCGGCGACAGCAGCGTTGCACACACACATGTAGCTCTGTGGCTGCTGATCTCAGATCTGCCAGTTTGACAAATCTGGACTCTGCTGGACTCGAGCGAGAGCCTCAGCCTGGCTCTGCTCAGGAAGCAGCTTTTCTCCCTGCAAGTGGATTCAAACCAGCGACACCTTCAAAACAAAAGACCTCACAGACTCACAGACTATCGACTCACAGGAGCTGGTGACTGAACACACTGGAAGCTTCTTTGCTCTCCTGCTGGAGGAGAAGAAAACTGCTACCAACCAATAACAACATTTATTGGCCAGAATGATTATAATTAGACATTTTCGACACAAACAGCACCTGATTTCAGTGCTGTGTGTTTTCTTAGAACTTGCTTGCTCACTTAAAGAGTGGATTGAGATTATAATCCTTTGTGAAGTGCCGGAGAATCCAGAATAACAGACATTTAATTATTCACATCCCAAAAAATTTCGAGACCAGTGTGTCTTATTAATTTATCCACCAGACAAATTCTACTGGCATCAGGCGCTTGGCAGGTTTTAGTTTTGGTCCTTTCATGTTATTATCATTATTATTATTATTATTTAAAGCTCCATCCCAGTTCCTCTGCTTGTTCAGAGGTTCCTCTCCAGAACGTTCCTCTGCTCTCCTCCCAGAGCGAGCAGTGGGCTTTCAGAGCTGCCACATCACTCCTCCTCCCTTTCCTCCAGCCGCTGGTTTCCATTCATTCCACTACGATATGAACATGAACTTTCAGAGCCTTCACACTTTCTTCACTCCAGTTTTCCATCAGCGGGATAAAGTCCTCCACATGAGTTTTCCTAAAAGCAGCAGCACTGTTGGCTTTTCAGATATACTAAAAAATGTACAACATGCTGTAATTTACAGTTTTTGTCTTTCTGGTTTAATCTCACCACCATTTGTCAGAGTTCAAGTACGACACTGAAACTATTTAACCCTTTGAAGCCTGAGACAGTTCACTTGTTTGTTTTTGTTTTTTTTTTTAAACATGGGGGGAGCAGTGATTAGCAAATTAGCAAAAGAAATTACTTGAACTTAAGTTTAAAAACAAGAAAATAACCTTAAAATTAGCACACAAAAAGTGAACCTTTGCACACACCAAAAAATAACGTAATTGCAAGAAAACTGTAATTATAATTAATAAAATGATGTATTTAATAGGGATATAAAACCAAACTGTAAAACAAGAACTGTTCAGTATGCAATATGCTGCACATTTTTATGTTTGTTTTAAATAGTCAAAGTGCATTATGCATTTTGAAAGAAAATTTGTTCATTTCAAATTTTTATCCCAAATGTCTGAATGACAAAGAAATTATTTTTGCCAAACGTAGAGAACATTAGAAATGTTAGTGGGGTTTTTTTCTCCCTAATGTACAAAACAAACCGAAATTGTGACCCAAAAACCGCAATACAGATTGGACAGTGGGTTTATTGAACCGTTACATATCAGGGTCCCGACAGGGCAAAATCACTTCAAATGGGGTTCTGCAGTTTTTTGAAGGTCAACTCAGCGTCCAGGGCGTGAAAAGTCGAAAACCCCGTAAATATCAGTCTTTAGGGTGACAGGCGGCGTTCTCTCACCGACACGGAAAAGTTGAGCAGCAGAGTTTTATTTCCTGCCTCCTGCAGTCTGATGGGTCCAGGATCTTCTGACTGTCCTTGACAGAGTCGCTCGTCCCGCCTGGCGCTGGACCAACACAAATTAAATTGGCGACTGCTCCTAAACAGCTGCCCTCGCTCTGATTGGCTGAGCTGCTCCAGACGTTGGCCGCTGTCGGCGAGAGCCCGCTTTGTCTTGTCCAGAGTAATTTGAAAAGGACCAAGATGCTGAAAAAAGAGAGAAAGGGCCTTTTGAAAGAGCTGCGTGTGTGTGTGTGTGTGTGTGTGTGTGTGTGTGTGTGTGTGTGTTGGCTAGTTCTGCTCTCACGTTGTCATGCTCAGTTTTCTCAGCACTGCAGCAGCATTTCTGAAACCATGAATCAGAAATTACAAACACAAACAAAACTTTGCAGCCTCTAAATCACAATTTCAGTCGTCGGGTCAAAGTTCTGTCAAACCAGTGACGCTGTGAGGTCCGGGACCCCTGAGGGCCTCAGCAAAAGGAGGAACAGTTTAATTTCACTTGAAAAATTTTACAGGGTGGAAAATGTACAAGGCATACAAGAATAATGTAATTACTCAAATTTTAAAAAGGCAGAAAAATTACAAGAAAAAGTTGAAAAATTTGCAAAACACACAAACGGCAAAAAAAAAACAAGCAAACTAGATATATTTGCAGGTGAGATAAGTGATGCTGGATCGACATCAGGATCACGCTGTGGGCTGGTGTTTCTGGGCTCGGCCTCGGCCCCTCAGCTCCACTGAAGGGAAATCTGAACGCTTCAGCTCACCGACACATTTTGGACAATTCTCTGCTTCCAGCTCTGTGGGACCAGTTTGGGGAAGGAAGGCCCTTTCCTGTCCCAGCATGACTGAGCCCCAGTGCACAGAGCAGCTCCATAAAGGCGTGGCCGGCTGAGTTTGGGGTGGAGGAAGTTGAGCGGCCCGCACAGAGCCCCGACCTCAACCCCATCCAACACCTTTGGGATCAACTAGAACGCAGACTGGGAGCCGGGCCCTCTGGTCCAACTTCAGAGTCTGAGCTCACAAAGGCTCAAAACTCCCACAGACACTCCAACATCTGGCAGAAACTCCCACAGACACTCCAACATCTGGTAGAAAGCCTCCCAGAGGAGTGGAAGCTGTTCTGCTGCAAAGGACCAACTCCATATTGATGCCTCTGGGTTCAGGATGGAGCTCAGAGAAGCTCCTGCAGGTGGAAGGTGGAGGCGGACCAGGACTTTTGTACATAAAGTGCATATCAAAAAACTTAAACTTTACATTGGGAGTCCAGAACATGAAAAAGTTGCAGTAAGTCACACAGTAGAAACAGCTGTCGGAGCGCTATGCAGCATCACAGCGCCGTGTGTGTGTGTGTGTGTATGGCCTCTGATCTGAGTGTGTGTTGTGATGTGAGAGGCAGCAGACTGTTGGACAGAGGAGGTGAAGAAGCAGCCGGCAGACACATCACATCACAGTCGACTGGATGTGTAGGAGGCAGAGAGACGCCGGCGGCTTCGCTAACGGCACAAACACAGCGCCGAGTCTGAGACAGCACGTTTACATCTGACTGCTCTCTCATCCAGGAAGACTTGGAACGAGGACCATGAGCACAACATGCTTTGACTCCAGGACTGCCAGGACACAGGAGGATCATGGGATGGTAGAGCAGCAGTACAGAAAAAAGTATCTCATGTATATTTAAATGAACCGAGCAGGAACATGTTGGACCCAAACAGAGGAGGAAAACCAAGCAGCGACTCGCGGTTCAGAATCAGAAATACTTGCAGCTGCTCAAATTCTCGAGAAGAATTAAATTATAAACATAGTGAAATTATAAGAAATAGAATAAGAAATGTAAAAATATCTGCATTAGAAATTTGTAAAAAATAAATAAAAAAAATAATAATAATAAAATAAAATAATAATAATAATAGTAGTAATAATAAATTAATTCATTAATTTAAAAAAGTCCATATGTGCATTATGTATAATCTTAAGAAAAGCTATGTGCCTCATGCATTCAGCAGCAGACTTCACACGCTGCGGCTTTTGCTGCAGGTTGCAAACAAATCATCAGGAACCATAAACGCCTTCCTGGATTGGTGCAAGTTGAGCTGGGTGTCATTTGTTTGTTTGTTTGTTTGTTTGTTTGTTTTGTGATGTGTAGTGTCTTGAGCTGCTGCTTGAAGCTTGCAGGAGCTCTGGTGGGCCGGTCAGATTCATTTAGTCTAAAAACGTTTTTCGGCAAAATTGGTCTTGGGATTTCAAAAAATAAATCCAACAAAAAAACAAAACATAAAAAAATAATAAATAAATGTGTTCAGCGTTTACAATTCCACCATCTAACTTCTTCTGAAGCCACTCTCATTTAAAAAAATCCCAAGCTGTGTATTTCAAATCCACATGATCCACTGAGTAAATCAGACAGCTTCAGAGCTGCTGTGAGGTTTATGTGTTCACTTTGACGGAGCCAGGCTAACGGCTCCCATAGACTTCAAGTCTTTATGCTAAGCTAACACAAAAAGCTACCCGTAGGAACTGAACCACTGGACGCACAGAGAAAATGGTGTCCAACATCTGAACATCAGAACTAATACATGCTCCTCCTCTGCTCTGTGTGTGTGTGTGTGTGTGTGTGTGTGTGTGTGCGTGTATGTGTGTGTGTGCAGGTGAACGGGACCGAAGCTGATTATGAGTATGAGGAGATCACGCTGGAGAGGGTAAGTCGACCCGCGACGTTTTTTATTTCCCTTTGAATCACAGCCATGTTGTTAGTGAATGGGCCGACCGTATATTTCACACCGACCTTTACGAGCCACATAAACCGAGCGAAGTCCATAACTCACAGCGCAGAGACTCTTCCCAGAAACAGCGCAGCAACACCCACCGCTCTTAATTTGACTTTGACACACTGCTTTAATGAGTTGAGGAACTTTCTCAATCCAGACTCGGTCCAGTAAAGAGGCTTTATCTTATCATTTCCAGTGCAAATCATCTCATTTGTCACATTATCTTGATGCCAATAGTGATATTGGAGTAACTTATCTGATTTTAATGCCATTTGATGTAAGAACATACTTGAAAGTGTTAGAAACTTCATGGTGGACCAAGTGGAATCCCACAAATCTCTCAAAGTGTATTATCATTAGTCCCAGATTAATATTAATTAATTAATTAGTGGATCAAATGACCTGTTAAGAGTTAGAGCTGATCACAATGTATAGCAATACAGAGTTGACCGAAATGTATAATCAGAGCTAAAAGCACAACCTCCTGTATGACCCATTTGATTCAAACAATTTCATTTTAAATTACCATTCTATTCTATTAATAAGAAATAATAATAAACCCAACAACCGTATGAACACCGCTGCGCCTCAGCAGGATGACAGGAGAGTGAATACAGTCGACTAAACTCGGAAACCATTTTTAAGTGAATCAGCGTGCACTGTGTTGGACATTAAGCTCTTAAAAAAAAAAAAAAAAAATACAAAATACGTTCATATGTGCATCAACTACAGACCAACCCAAAGCGCAAAAGGGACGACAGACACACAAATACCTGCACTCTTCATTTTGGAGGTGGAAACAGATTTTATTTCTACATTATTTTAAAAAAAAAAATACTACTCGAGTCATTACTGCTGCTGTACTAATTTTTAGTTAACACAACGTCAAAAGTTAATGTTGTATGTAGTATTTTGACCTCCCATCAATCCCAGAATGCAGTGCATTGTTTATGTTGAAGCTACAAGTGGAATAAGGCAGTTACTTCTTATAGAGAACAAAGTGCACAAATCAATACAAATGACTGAGAACCCAACCCTGCTGTGAAGAATGATGCTGTGATATCCAGCTGTTTCTCTGTGTTCAGAGTTCAACTCAGGATGTGTATCCTGCAGGAGGTCAAAGGTCAGGAGGGCGGGGTTTGGATGAATTTGACAGACAGTAAATGGGTGATGTGAGTGATGAGTAGTCTGCAGTATCGACACGAGTTACACTTCCACCCAAATGGCTTAGTCAGACATTTTTAGTTAGTTAGTTCTTTATATTAGTTAACACTGCCGGTGCAACAGAACACAGAATCCAACAGTGTGTGTGGCTCAGAGTCGCGGTCCGCTGTTCGATCCCGGTGCTTCCTTTGCTGTGATAAATTATCTCACAAAATAAAATCGTTACTAGTCATCGATAATGATCATTTTCTCTCCCACTTTTCAGCATCAGAGCCAAAAATCATGTTTTATTCAGGGCCTCGTGAGGAAGTAATGAAGCAAACAGTCTCAAATAACACACACATGTTTGTAGAGCCCTCACACACACACACACACACACAGAGAGAGTTGTTTTGTATGCAGCTGTGTTGTAATCCCTGCCTCTGCCTGTGGTGATATCTTTTTTTATTATTATTATTTTCATCTCTTCTCTCTTCCTTCCATGTGACCTAATTCAGCTGTGCTTTCTCAAGTGAGAGTTATTATCAGCGCAGCGTAAATAAAACTCTGCTGCGCCAGCTGAGTCCCACAGGATGATGGCAGCTTCCTGTTTGTCCAGCAGCCACCGCCGGCGCACCGCGCTGCACTACATACATGTTAATTACATGTTAATAACTGGGATTCGGTCGTCATTGGCTAAATTTGTCACTGAGGGCCCGAAAAAAAATCACATAAATACATTTTTAGTATTCTTCTTTCTTGTTTCATCACCCTCAAGGCCTTAAAACTGATATTATTCAACAATACTATAATCATTTTCTTTGTAAAAGTTATCAAAACTGAGTTACAAAGTGCTCTTCTAAAAATAAAAAATAAAAAAGTGATAAAATTGACAGCAGAAGCAGTGCAAGTGAGGTGAAAAAACAGCCAGGCAAGAAAACATAAAGGTGGACCGTAAAAAGGGGAGCAGAGGATGATTAATAAAGAGTCATTACATCAACGCAGGTCCATAAAAGTGAGTTTAAAGAAGCGATTTCAAAGATGATTTAATGGTCTAAACTCCTCTGGCAGATTCTCTGCAAAGTCTACATCAAAAAACACCTCGGGCAAATCAATCATCTGACTTTTTGCAGATGCATTTTATTTTTTTGTGCACAGCAGATTTTTTGATGTTGTCCCTGGGATTTTGTGGTTTTATTTTGGTAATATTTAGAGGTTCATGGTGCTGGTTGCTGCTGCCTTTGGTCGTTCTCTTTGGGGATTCGGGGTTTTTGTATGTTACTCTGATGCAGGAGTGACAGTGTACAGCTGTTGTGTGTTTTTCACTGGTTTGTTGTGTCATGGTTGTCATGGTGATCGGTGTCATCGGTCTCCAGGGAAACTCGGGGCTGGGCTTCAGCATCGCCGGCGGGACCGACAACCCGCACATCGGCGAAGACCCCAGCATCTTCATCACCAAAGTCATACCGGGAGGGGCCGCCGCCCAGGACGGACGGCTGAGGTGAGCACACACACACACACACACACACACACACAGACACACACAAGTATTGCCAGTTGATATTACGATTTATTGCGATTTTAGTTTGTTGAATCCTCCTCTAGTTTGTGTGTGTAAAGTCTGATGAGGCTGTGATTCTCCTAGAGGTCACTAGAGGTCATTTTCTCCAGCGACGTCCAGTTGGACAAAAGTCTCTGCCTGCAGTGAAATGGCTGCTATGGGGGCCAACATCATCACACAGGAATCAAATGTGGCTCATTGAATCCACAAGAGTCTCAGCTTTCCAGTCAAAGCCAACTGATGCAGCTCCAAGACTGTTTAGGCCCCAGTCTGCACACACACACCATTTTACAACAGGCCACAAGAACACATGTGGACTGCAGGCTTTGGGGCCCAAACTGCATGGGATTAGCATGAAATGCAGCATTACTCTGGCTCTTCTGCATTGATTTTATGGAATTTAAAAAAAAAAAAAAGTTGATAGTCTCATCAGCGGTGAATCAGTCCCTTAAAGTGTAATTAACAGCTTGTCAGTTTTATTGTGATGTTAATTTGACAGTTATATTAATGACATACTAGACTAAAATAAAAGGTCACAAAAATGCCAAGTTTCACTCTTTGATACTTATTGATTCATTATTGATTTTTAAAGATGATGTCAGCTGATACCAGTAGTCTGCCATCCATCCAACCAGAATAAAGAGGGTTGTTTTTTTTACACTAATGAACAGGCTCTAGGTAGTGGTGAGTTTAGTTTACATTAGGATTTCCACCACACACTGCGTATCGACAGCAGTTCATCAGACTGGAACCAGCAAAGCTTCTCTTAGGAAAATTAAAAAGCCTGAAGAGAGGAGTGGGTCAGCCAATCAGCAAACAGCAAAACATGTCAAAGGTGTAAACAATCACAAGTAAATTAGTCGGGCTGCACAATGTGGACAAAACATCATACCTCAATACCTCACGTTGCTTATTGCAAATGCATCAACATGACATCATACTAATATCACTGAACTCACGATATGATTTCACATAAAAAGTTTTACCAGTATTATTATAGATAGATAGATAGATAGATACTTTATTCATCCCGAAGGAAATTCACAGTTTTCAGCAGTATCCACAGAGTACAAGATTAAGTAAATCAAAAATAAAGAATAAAAGATGACCCTCGAGATCTAAAGATCTAAGTACCCAATGTGCAAAAAAACAATGTGCAAAAAAACCAATAAAACCAGTGTGCATCGATGTATACAATGTGCATAGATGAGGGCAATGTGCAACTTTACAGTATAAACAGATGATAAATAAATAAATAGCACCCAGATGATAAATAGATGATTAAAAAAACCCAAAAAAACAGTGTGCATCGATGTATACAATGTGCATAGATGTGGGCAATGTCCAAATTCACAGTATAAACAGATGATAAATAGCAGCAAGCAATATATACACTATAAACGAGGAATATATATAAAAAAAATAGCAATATGAACAGTTTAAACAGCAGAAATAACCTAAACCTATTATGAATGACATGATATGGCACCGCCCTAGTCACCACTAAAATATATGATGATATACCAAAACTGCAGTATAAACATTGTTGTACAAATGTGAGTGTGTTTTGTGTGTTTATCTGCGGTTAACGTGTCAGAGTGTGAGCTCTGCAGGATCTGCTCTGTGAAGAGCTGTCATGCCGTTTCATTGGTTTTTCAAGTGCGTGGCCCTCGTGCTGCTCATTTTCTCGTTTTGAGGCGCCTCTTCACATGAAGGCCGTAGCCCATTAACCTTTAAACAGGGAGCCGCTCGGCCCCACGTGTCCCCACGCGACCCCGCCAGCCGCACGGAGCCGCTTCAGTCCGGCTGAACATTTATCGACACGACGGCCAAAACCTTCATCACAGCACAAATCCACAGGAAGTGCACGAGGCCGAGGGGCGGGGCTTTCAAACAGGAAGGGATGACACCTGTTGCAGAGACGATCAGATAGATAGATAGATAGATACTTTATTCATCCCGAAGGAAATTCACAGTTTTCAACAGTATCCACAGATTACAAGATTAAATAAATAAAAAATAAAGAATAAAAGATGACACCAGAGATCTAAGTACCCAATGTGCAAAAAACCGTGTGCCTAGATGTATACAATGTGCATAGATGTGGGCAATGTGCAAATTTACAGTATAAACAGATGATAAATAGCAGCAAGCAATATATACACTATAAACAAGGAATATATAAAAAATAGAAATATGAACAATTTAAACAGCAGAGAAAAAAAATAACCTAAACCGGCGTCCTCATCCAGATTTTCTTAATTTTCATCGTAAAATACAAACAGTAATATACACATTTCCTCATAGACAGTGTATATGTGCATATTGTATATTGTAAATAATGGCTTTTCCCACCAAAAAAGATGCTGTTGTTTTTTATAGTGGACGTTGGAACACAGTGGAGGATCACTTCTTTCATAACTGGATATATCAGTCATCAGTCAGGGACTCTAAACTCTATTAGATCCTCCTGTATGGAAACAGTGTTTAATCTATGCTCCTTTTAGCAGGACGTTCAGAGGTCAAAGGTCAATAAAAAGCTTTGCTCAGCTGCACTTCAGCACTTGAACCTGCAGCCTCTGGTTGAAGGATCAGGTTGCTTTTCACCGTGGCACCTGGTTGCAGTATCAGTTAATCAGTCAGTCAACCAGCCATTCAGATTGTATTTATGCAGCCTTCTTTATACGTTAAAATGAAATGAAATGTTTATAATAGAAGAAGAATTAAATAATAAAACCACAAAATACAGAAAAATAAGTTCTGCAGTTTGATACCTTATCAACCAAAGACTGGATCCACACACTGCCCCTCGCAGAGTGCTGCTGTTTGTTGTTGGTTGTTGCAGTGAGAGTGGTGTCAGCTTTCCAGACACACACACACACACACACACACACACAGAGCAGCCTCTCCTGAGCTGTTACCCAGAAACCCCCAGGAGCTCCCAGTTTCCTTTGACCGCTTCATTAATGATGCAGGAGGCCGATCCGATCCGGGCGATGGTGATGAAGACCTGCCACCCCTGCGTCGGTGTCGCGTTCCCCTTCCTCCGACGTGAACCCCGCCGCTTTGGGTTCCTGGTCCTCTCCTGTGTCCTGTGTTTATACCACACACACACACACACACACACACACACACACACACACTGAGAGTTAAAAGAAAGCAAAAGCGTCGTGGAGAAAAAGCAAACTTGAACACGTTTTGTTGCAGCTTGTTAGGCAGAGATCCAGGTCAGAGTGTGGGCGCCGTTAACAAAACCAAACAAACGAAACACTTTCTCCTCAAACGAATCCGCTCACGTTGCCAAATTACAGTGTTAGTCAACGCAGCGGCCTCCCAGCATGCATTAGCACTGACATTTCTCTCTTATTTACACTATTACCTCGATAATATGAGATTACAGTGCAGTTGATTATCAGCCCCTCTCTCCCTCGCAGCAGTGGTGTTGTTAGTGCTCATGTTTCTCCACATTAAAACCACATTTCCCATCAGCCCCAGCGCTCTCTGTCCCCCCCTCCCTCCCTAAAGAGGATCAACATGTTGGAAGTGATTTTTCCAGAAACTCAGAAAGCTTTAGCTCCGTTTTCTCTTCAAGAACAGCACCCTCTTTCCTCTTTACTATAACAACACAGCAGATTTCCTGACTGACCCCACCTGCTGGCAAACTGTGGGAACTACAGTGAAGTGGCCACTGGAGCTCTTCTCTGTAATGGTTTTAATTATACTAATGTCTCTAAATTAATGTGTTAATAAATTATTAACATAATGGTCAAATGACAACTTCTAGTAGGTTTAAGCTAAATTACATAACTTTTGCAAACAAATAAACAATCATTACTTTCATGTTAATGCCAAACAAGTTTACACAGTGTTGATTCAGCCTTTTGCCCACTGGTAACTCACCATAAATCTGTCTGTGTTGACGTTGTTGCTGCAGAAAACCAGCGTCAATAAGCAACAACGCTGGCGGATTGTTCCACAATCAGCCGACTGTAAACACCTGAAAAAATGACGTCTGACAGAGGCAGAGATGAACCGCCTCAGAGGATTTGCGAGGTGCTGGTCGGGGAAAAAGCCTTCTAAAAAAAACAGAAAACACACTCATAGCTCTGATGCAAAAACGTTGGTTAACGTTGGTTATTGTCACATTTGAGTGAATTTTCCATCAGAGCTACGAGTGTGGTTTTTTTTTTTTTTTTTTTTTTTTTTAGAAGGCTTTTTCCCGGACTGGCACCTCGCAAATCCCGTTGAGCATTTCCTGCTTTTGTACGTTTTTAATTTGTTGTACAATTTAGATATACCATGTAAACAGTAGGCCTCCTCGTGTTTTAAGTTCTTACTGATATACAGTGGTGTCGTTATCTGTTGCAGAGCTAGCTTCAAAATACAATGTAAACAGAAAATTCACTCAAACAAAAGTACACATTGTTGTTGTGATGACCATATTTCCGGTCGGCAAAGCCATCCTCAAACTGTCTCTGCTTTAAGTCTCTTCTCCCGCGCTGCTGCACAGTCGAGCTTCAGCCGCTGGAATTTTACATTTGAAATTACAGCATGGCTGATTTTATCGTCTGATAATTCCACAACTCTGTTTTCAATCCTCTTGTGCAAAAAAAAAAAAAAACAAAAAAAAAAAACAACTTCAACAAACAGAAGTGTTCTTTTCAAGCAGCGTTTAATTTACGGCCACAGGAGGGAGACAAATCACACCGAGATGGAAAGTTTTGTGCAACAAGGTTAAAACCTTTCTGAATTTAATGGGGACGTTGGGGGTTATGTTTGATTTAAAGGTGTATTTAGGTCAAAAAGACCTAAAAAAAAAAAATGAAGTCCCAGACACATTAACTTGGGTCACAATATTATAATTTTCTGGAGGCTTACATTATTGGGGTCAAATTGATAAATAAGTAAATAAATAAATAAATAAATAATAATAATGTTAGTAAATTTGAAGGTAGCAGGGGGGTTAAGAGAGACTTCCAGGTTTGATCTCAGCATCAGACATGTGTCCTGTGTCCAAACACACTGAACCCCTACCTGCTCAGGTGGAACTTGCTCTTGTTAAAAGCTAAATATAAAAGCATGACAAACCTGAATGGGAGCGGTGTGAAGCGGTTTGGGAGCGTTTCAGCGGCGGCGTGCTGACTGACGGCGAGCGCTGTGTGTGTGTGTGTGTGTGTGTGTGTGTGTGTGTGTGTGCTGCGTTTCAGGGTGAACGACGTGATCCTGCGGGTGAACGAGGTGGACGTCCGGGACGTGACGCACAGCCGAGCCGTGGAGGCGCTGAAGGAGGCGGGGTCTCTGGTCCGACTGTACGTGCGCAGGAGGAAACCCGTCTCCGAGAAGCTGATGGAGATCAAACTGGTGAAGGGACCCAAAGGTAAGACTACTAAATGCACCATCTGAACTCCTCCATGTTTAATAATTTTATTTTTTATACAATCAATTAATCAATCAAGAGGGAACCACATTTTAATTTCATTATAAAACCTGTTGTATAATGACCAATAAACTTCCTTGTATCCTTGTAAACCTCTGCACTGAGCGACATCACAGCGGTCCAGGTCACGGGAACCTCCAGATTGATTTGTCGTTATGCGGACGTCCTAAACGGGGGTCGGATGATAAATCAAACTCCAATATCATAGTATCTTTTAACCAAATACCTCAATATTTACACTGCGGCCATCCTGCAGGGACGGCTGTTTCATAACAAATTGAATCACAGGAGATTTCTGATAAACCGTCATTTGCAGTGTGGATGTGATGTGTGATGTCAGCCTGACCCCAACACTAAATACCATATGTGACAGTAAGATAAGCCTGGAACAGTCGTCATATTTATTCTAATTCCATAAGCTGCCATGTCAATAAATGAATTAATACATACACATTAACCACTAATGGGCTAAATCATAGAGTCTAGAAGCCATGTACAGTCGAATCCATTATATATTCTTTGCACTCAGTCACTGTTGGAAGTGAATTCAAATAATACCTTTTAGTTAAAATAGTAGTAATAATATAAAATAATAATAAAAGGCTTAATTTGTGCATTGTCTTTCGCCATGGAGGCAGAAAGTGCTTTACTGAAAAAGATAAAAATCTTTCTATGATGCTTTATGAGATATTGCCCAAAACGTGTCCTTTGACCTTTGGGTGACCTTGACTTTGACCCAGATACTCCCAACATTTAATCAGTGAAGTTGTATTTATTTATTTATTTATTTATTTAACAGCTTATTTATTTATAATCAGCTTATCCTAAAGTTATTACCAGTCCCAACGTGAAGTTTCGTCTGAATCCCTCCATTAGGTTTTGAGTTTTCTTTTACAAACTAAATGGCGGCGAAAACAACAACTTTGTCCTCAGTAAAATCCTCAGTGACATTTAAACAATAAATAATCCAGACATGAACTGGAATTCATGTTAATAAAGAATAAAACAGGTGAAAAGAGCAGGTAAAATGCATAATAATTAATGCCCCTCTGTTTTTATGAGTTTTTTTTTGTTTTTGTTTTTTTTTAAAGGGAACTACCATAACTAAAACTTCCCTTTAACCTGGCTTTTATTTTGGAGTAATGCTACAGCCTTATTTTTTCAGTTTAATCATTGCTTTTCAGATTTATTTGTATTTTATTCTTATTCTTATTTTATTTGCTTTTAATTATTTGTTGTGTTTTATTGTTGTTTTTAGTCTAGCGTACTTTTTAGTGTCTGTTCTTGTATTTTTTTTTATTTTATTTTATTTCTGTGTTCTTTTAATGTTGCTGTGTGAGGCACGTTGGGCTGGGTTTGTATGAGAGCTGCTGAATAAATAAAGTTGAGTTAAGTCCCATCTGAACAGTGTTCCTCTGTTCTTCTGAGGCTGGATAACACCACACACACACACACACACACACACACACACACACACCACACTCCGAGGTGTGTGTGTTACTGTTCAGTCCCTGTATATTCTGTATATACTGTATATTCCTCTCAGCTTATTCCCACAAAATCACGATTGACAACGAGCTGATCTTTAAGGAGGATGTGGCCTCTGTGGCTCGCTCGTGCTGATTTGTCCTGTACAACATCAGGAGAATCAGACCACACCTGTCCTTGACTCTCTGCTGCCTACAGAGCAGCAGCCAGTCCTCCTCCTGCCCACCTGGACTATCTCCTCCAGGTGGACGCTCCCTCCCGTCCTCTTGGCTCCACCATGGAGCGACGCCTGGAGCCTCCAGCACAACGAGGCCCTGAATCAGCAGCTGGACTCTGCTCCTCTGTGGCTCCTCGCTGATGGAACGAGCCACCAAACTCCATTCAACCTGCAGAGTCCCTGTCAGTCTTTAAGAGGAGGCTAAAACCCATCTCTTTAGGGAACACCCGCTCACCTGATGGACTGAAAAAAAAAATCTTCCTTTACACTTTCCTCCTTCCTCTATGCACTTTATACACACTATATATCCCCTCTCTGTGCTGCCTTGTAGCTCCTCTGTCCTTTGGACCAGAACCAGAGCTTTATGGCACTTCATGTCGTTGTTCTCTCCTGAATAGATCTTTTTTTGTATAAAACAGAAATCTCACATGTACGTGGCTTTGGATAAAACCGTCTGCCAAATGCGAATTGTAATTGTAGTGCACATTGGTTTGCTAAACACATCTTACACACCGGGACGGCCTCTAGCTCCTCAACGTGGCTCACTTTGACTCATTAGCGTGGTGCATGTGCAGCTGAGCTGACGATTAACCGGCTCTGAAGCTGAAGCTTGACACCCGTCCTGTCGTCTCTCTGCGCCGCAACACGCTTTAACTCCTGATGAACACGCCGCCGCATGCAGATGGTGCGGATGTGCTGTTGCATTGTCTCCGCTCGCCAAGTAGCTTTAGTGAAAATCCCTCAGGGCTTCATGATTATTCAGACAAGAAGCCGGGCTCAAGAACAAAGCCTTGGTTTCCAAGGAAACGCGCTTTTAAAATATGCTTTTGTGCTTTTCTGCGCCCTGATTTGTGCTGATGTTAAATTGGCAGCGGGGGTTTATAAATGGTATCTTGTGAAAACTGGTCGTCTTTGCTCTTTATTGTTTATCCCTGTGCGGCGTGTGTGTGTGTGTGTGTGTGTGTGTCCTGGCAGGTTGATGACAGATTGATTAAGCCCTAACACACCTCCTCCTCCTCCTCCTCCTCTTCCTCAGGTCTTGGTTTCAGTATAGCGGGCGGAGTGGGGAACCAGCACATCCCGGGGGACAACAGCATCTATGTCACCAAAATCATCGAAGGAGGAGCGGCCCACAAAGACGGCAGGCTGCAGATCGGAGACAAACTGCTGGCTGTAAGGACAACAGTAGCTTTCAGAGTCACCTGATCTTTTTTATTGTTTATTTTTATTGTTATTTATTTATTATTGGGTCATTAAGCTCAAACCTCATACTGGGAGCAATGGTGTTGAACCTGATTTTGCTGGTAAAGTTTTTTTTCTCTGCTGCTTCTAGTAGTTTAGCCATACCTCTTACAAATACAGCAGACTGCCTGGTGATATCCCTGGATCATTTTCACATATCAACCCCTTTATGCCGGAAACGCCGAAATCCCAGAAAAATAGAGATTTATCAGATTTTGTGCAAAGTACTTAAATCAGATGTATCAAGTTTAATTTCTTAAATGTTTATTCATAAAAGACGTCATGCACGGTGTATTTTGATCACAAATTAATGAATATTAGCCATTTGTTCAGTAATATCACTTAAGGATTTTCAGATGTTAACCCCTTTATACCTGAAGCGCTGAAATCCTGGGAAATCCTGATTTAGTGAGGTTCTGCTGAAGTTCCTGCACTCAGGCACTCAGGGCAGAGGTAGTGTGGTGGAAACAGTGACAATACATTTTTTTTTTTTTGCAGAAGGCCTGTAAAGTAAAGCAGGGAGGTTAGTAATGCTGAGGTGAGCGCGTGCAGCGTCTCTCACGGAGCAGCAGCTGATCTGCACTCGAATAAAAATAAATGAAGAGAACATTTTTCAACAACAGTGCAGCTAATTAGGATTAACTGAGCTCATATCTAATTAGCCTTTTTAAATAACCTAAATCGGTAGCAGATGATTTGAGCTTTACTTAAGTTTCAACAAAGTTAATCAAACAAACCCTTCTGCCGGAAGCCACCTAGAAATCCACCACCACACCAGTTCTGCCTGTTCAGTTTCTGTGGTCTGGGTCTGTTTTGAGGCAGTGTGGTGGATTTTGGGATAACGTGCTTCTTGTGCTGTGTTTTTTGATAAATGTGTGTGATCGGTCCAGGTGAACAGCGCTTGCCTGGAGGAGGTGAGCCACGAACACGCCGTCACTGCCTTGAAAAACACCCCCGACGTGGTCTACTTGAAAGTGGCTAAACCCAACAGTGTCTTCATGAACGACAGCTTCGCCCCGCCCGACCTCACCAACTGTGAGTCATGACCCGCCTCCTCAGCATCACAGCATCACAACATCACCTCAACATCATCTCAACATCAGATGTAGGGCTGAACACGTCATCAAAATATTATCCAAATTGCAGGAACCAATGGGTCTGCTAAGCCTTTTTTTGGGAACATGAACAGGAGGCTGTGAATTATAAACAGCATTTAAACACTCTTATTTTGAAGCAAATGGATCTTAAGCACACCTTAATGACTGGTGCTGGGAGAGACTGGTAGAAGTTTGCAGATAAAGGTGAACCCCCGCACACCATCTGCACTACAGCAGTTTATTTCTGCAGCATTTCAGTGTATTGACCTTCCTCAGGCGTAGCTCTGTTTAGGACCAGCGCTCTTATTTCAGATAAACTCTGAAATTCCCAGTATCTGTTGCTCTCCTGCTGGCTCTGTGCTGTAGGTCCAACAGGTTTGATTAAATTAAAAATAAGCTACTTTGGCCCATAAAGATGCACATTTATGAACAAGCATATACATTTAAGCATTCTTTTTTTTTTTAATATATATATCACATTATTTTATTTTTTACTTTTTTATTTAATTATTTTTTAATTTTTAATAAATATTTTATAGTATTTGTAGATTTTTTTTTTGTACTTTAAATTTTGTGTTTCTTCATTTTTTTATTTTTTTAATTTATTATTTATTTTTACAACAAATCTTATTAAATGATGGTCTGGGTGTAGGGAAGCTGTAGTACAAAATAAATTGGCTTGACTGGATATCTGCACTCATAAACTCGTATATAAATGGCGTTTTTGACCAAGTGGACCCACATGGCCACAGTTCTCTCAGAACCGACCTGCAGTCCACTTTTGGATCACGACCCGCCGGCAGAGAGGCAGCGGCCTGAGGAGGGCCGGGCCATGTGGCCAAAACACAGAATCTCAATTTTAATTTAATTTCTATACTCCACCCTGGGCTAGGTGGAGGCTTATCAGTATGTAGCTTGTCTAGTTGCTTTTACAGTCGACGGGTTGCAGCCAGAGTGCGACTCCTCCTGAGGTGGTTTGAGGAATTTGGTTTAAATCCAGCCCCAGTGCGTCTGGGATGCATGTACAGCGTCCCGTCAGCTCACGGTGCATCAAGATGTTTAAAGGGGTTAATGTTCACGGGGCAGAAGGAGAGATGAAGCTGGAGTTTTGAACCCACCCAGCTTTCATCGGGCCGTGCTCCTCAGGCCTGCTCCCCTGCTAGAACACCTCCTCCTGGGCAAACAAGGACATGAATCCTCCCTCTGACTCCCGGCGGACGGAGCTTTCTGTTGACAGCCAAAGGTCACGGCTAGTCGTCTCATCGACACACGTCAGATTAGAAGGGCCTGCCTCTTCTTCTGGTTGGAGCGCGGCCCTGTCGACTCTCTTCTCCGCTTCGTCCTCCGATTACCGGGGAATTCTCCGGGGAGCGCAGCCTGTCTTGGAGGAAGGGGACGCCGTTCCCCCGAGGCGCTCCTCTGAACAACACATTTCAAAGTCAGGACGAGGCGCAGCTCTCCTCCGATGCATTCAGCGCACGGACTCTGGCTTTGTTGGCAGCGAGTCCCTCGGTGCGGCTCGCTCACTTCACGCTCAAGGACACAAAGTGAGTTGGCGGATTCCCAGTTTGACGACTGCAGGACGGAGCGGCGTCCAGCTGAACCCCCTGACCTGACGGACATGATGGAAAAGATCAGATGAGCGTCCGCTGGAAGGCAGGGGGCGCTCTGAGGAAACTGGAGGATTAAAATCATACTTGAGCGCTGATCTGTCTCCGACCATCCAAGGGCCCCTAAATGTCCCGCTGAGGCCCCGACACCTGCCTCTGTAGAGTCTCTACTCTCCCCGAGGGGAAGTTTGTTTCACAGACACAAAATCATAGGACTTAAAAAAACACACACACACAAGCACACACACACACAAACACACACACAGAAGCGCAGATAAAACGGAATGAAGAGAAATCGACAGTTATTTGTTTTGTTTTTTAATCAGCAAAAACTCTGTAAAACTCAGATGATTATAATTAACATGAATAAGAAACGTTAACCTGAGCGTTGGTTGACTGATGGATGGATTGATTGAGTTTTACTTAATATAATGAACATAATTTAAATTTGTCATGAATAAAGAACGATTTACATCGACTTGATTTGGAATTGGAAAAAAGTTTTTAGAAAAAAGTTTTTTGGACAATTCCACAACTATTTCATATTTAGGTCTTTGCTGTTGGTTTCTGCTGTGAAAACGGAGCCAAACCTGCAAAACATCCCAAAGGAAAACCAAATTCAAAACACCAGAGTAATGGAAAAAAATTATAATCCCACTGATTAGATAATCCCACTTGTTTCCAGTGCAGTTTCAGTATAAATGTGTTGAAATGAGGCAGAACGAGGCAGATCAGCCACTAGGATCAAGAAAATGACACTTGATTCAAGAAAATTCTGGAAACAAATCGATTAGCTCTGGAAATAACTGGGATTATCTCATCCCACTGACAGATTTTTTTTTTTTTTTTTACCTTGGAAGAAAAACAGGATTTGAACTCTGAAGATGAGACTGAAAGACTTGATAACGTGCAGGTTTTTGGATCTGAACTGCAGAGCTGACAGAGCTGGAGGACTCCTGAGAGTGTGTGTTGTGTGTGTGTTTCTCAGCCTGATCACATGTAAAGACGACACCCTACAGAAAATCGGCAGTGTGTTATGTGTTTGCCACCGTAACAGCAGCACCCAAACTCCCATCATGCCCCAGGGGAGCGAGTCAGCCGGTGCCATCAGTCCTCTGCAGCATCCTTTAGTGTCAAACGCAACGTTATCTCGGACTCCTCCTCTTCCTCGTCTTATAGATCCCCTTTTGTCCTCACCCCCCGGTTATCTCACTCACACACACACACACACACACACACACACACACACTGTGGCTCGGCGTCGAGGTTCGGAGGCGTGAAGGACGAGCTGCAAATTCAATCAGCAGTGGTCGAGCTGCGCTGCGGCACGTGCCTGAGCTGCTGCCGCTATCGCCTGGCTAATCCAGGCAGCAATACACTAATGCAGAGGCACCCAGAGGTGGGGGAGGGGAGGGGTGAGGAGGGGGGTGTGTGGGAGGGGTGGGGGGCAGTAATATGTATAATAATGTCCTGCAGGGCCGGACGGGGAAAGATCTGAGCCAGACTTAATGAATGAGAAATAATTGTGTTAAGTGCGAGCGATGTGCCGGCCGCGGCGGCTGCAGCAGCTCAGGGACAAACCGGAGAAATAATTGTTTTGATGGGTTTCATGATGCCAGCCGTCCCATCATGCACTGCTCCACTTATCATGTGCACCAGCTGGACTGGACTGGGTTTATGACAGAACTGGCTTTACCTTTTTCCTTTGGGACGGTTTGGTTTGTTCTCCTGCCTCACCTGGGATCTCACGGCCGGCCAATCACCTGCCAGAGTTACCAGCCGCTCAAATTTTTCACCTGAAATTTTATATTTTTTTCATTACATTTACATTTATAATTACATTTGCTTGTGCCTGCATCTGAACACAGCATTTCACAGGCATTTAACAGAGAAATGAAAAAAAAAATTAGAAAATTAGACAAATTAGAAGAAAAAAAAAAATAGAAAATTACCTGAAAATTAGCAACAAAAAGCAACAGAAAATGATCGAACCAGTAAAAAGAAACATAAATTATATTTATAAATATTTTAATTTTATATTTAAAATTATATTACAAGAAAAATCTGCACAAAATGACCAAAAAATATTGTAAAACAAAAACAACAACAACAACAAAAAAAAAAAAAACAGAAAAACAAATCTCACATTTTTTGGTCAAGGAAACACGTGGCTGGACTTTGGATTAACTAAAGTAATGTTGTGATTCTGGGATCAAATCACTAAAACTCACAGTAGAAGAAAAACTGGTTTTCACACTTTCTCCTCTTAAATTTGTGACTAACATTTAAAATTTGTGACTTCCTGAGTTTTATTTAAAAAATTTACCACTTTGATCTCAGAGAATATCCAAGTTTTTTTCTCATAAATGTAAAATGTAAAAGTTTAATTGAAAATTCAGATTTTTTTTTCCTCAGAATATTGACCCCCCCCCCCCCCTCCCGCTCCTTAGGTTTTTCCTTGCAGTCGCCCTAATTCCCCCTCGTAAGTTTCCCCTGTGCTTTATTTCAAGCAGCCGACTCTCGGTTGAACCTGTCTCTCTCTCTGGGTCCCTGCTGGCAGACAGACAGGTCGCTGCAGCTCTCGGTTGAACCTGTCTCTCTCTCTCTGGGTCCCTGCTGGCAGACAGACAGGTGGCTGCAGCTCTCTGGCTCCCTGCTGGCAGACAGACAGGTCGCTGCAGCTCTTGGTTGAATCTGTCTCTCTCTCTGGGTCCCTGCTGGCGGACAGACAGGTCGCTGCAGCTCTTGGTTGAACCTGTCTCTCTCTCTGGCTCCCTGCTTGCAGACAGACAGGTGGCTGCAGCTCTTGGTTGAACCTGTCTCTCTCTCTGGGTCCCTGCTGGCAGACAGACAGGTCGCTGCAGCTCTCGGTTGAACCTGTCTCTCTCTCTGGGTCCCTGCTGGCAGACAGACAGGTTGCTGCAGCTCTCAGTTGAACCTGTCTCTCTCTCTGGGTCCCTGCTGGCGGACAGACAGGTCGCTGCAGCTCTCGGTTGAACCTGTCTCTCTCTCTCTGGGTCCCTGCTTGCAGACAGACAGGTGGCTGCAGCTCTCAGTTGAACCTGTCTGCAGCTCTCTGGCTCCCTGCTGGCAGACAGACAGGTCGCTGCAGCTCTTGGTTGAACCTGTCTCTCTCTCTGGGTCCCTGCTGGCAGACAGACAGGTCGCTGCAGCTCTCGGTTGAATCTGTCTCTCTCTCTGGGTCCCTGCTGGCAGACAGACAGGTCGCTGCAGCTCTCGGTTGAACCTGTCTCTCTCTCTGGCTCCCTGCTGGCAGACAGACAGGTGGCTGCAGCTCTTGGTTGAACCTGTCTCTCTCTCTGGGTCCCTGCTGGCGGACAGACAGGTCGCTGCAGCTCTCGGTTGAACCTGTCTCTCTCTCTCTGGGTCCCTGCTTGCAGACAGACAGGTGGCTGCAGCTCTCAGTTGAACCTGTCTGCAGCTCTCTGGCTCCCTGCTGGCAGACAGACAGGTGGCTGCAGCTCTCTGGGTCCCTGCTGGCAGACAGACAGGTCGCTGCAGCTCTTGGTTGAACCTGTCTCTCTCTCTGGGTCCCTGCTGGCAGACAGACAGGTTGCTGCAGCTCTCGGTTGAATCTGTCTTTCTCTCTGGGTCCCTGCTAGCAGACAGACAGGTCGCTGCAGCTCTCTGGGTCCCTGCTGGCAGACAGACAGGTCGCTGCAGCTCTCGGTTGAATCTGTCTTTCTCTCTGGGTCCCTGCTTGCAGACAGACAGGTGGCTGCAGCTCTCGGTTGGACCTGTCTCTCTCTCTGGGTCCCTGCTGGCAGACAGACAGGTGGCTGCAGCTCTCTGGGTCCCTGCTGGCAGACAGACAGGTGGCTGCAGCTCTCTGGGTCCCTGCTGGCAGACAGACAGGTGGCTGCAGCTCTTGGTTGAACCTGTCTCTCTCTCTGGGTCCCTGCTGGCAGACAGACAGGTCGCTGCAGCTCTCGGTTGAACCTGTCTCTCTCTCTGGGTCCCTGCTGGCAGACAGACAGGTGGCTGCAGCTCTCTGGGTCCCTGCTGGCAGACAGACAGGTGGCTGCAGCTCTCGGTTGAACCTGTCTCTCTCTCTGGCTCCCTGCTGGCAGACAGACAGGCGGCTGCAGGTCTGTGGCTCCCTGCTGGCAGACAGACAGGCGGCTGCTGTCGGGGTTCTGTGGGTACAGAGCGTTCTCGGTGTTGGAGTGCCGGATGCTCGTGTGTGAAGTTGAGTGACGAGTGTCTGCAGATTAAAAACATCATGACGGCGTCTGAGTGGAAACGTCAGCTCACCTTCTGACTAATCATGGAGCCGCTCATCGACAGGCTGCAGGACGCGGAGGCGGTTTGAGAGCCACAGCCTGTACCTGAGTGTGAGTGTGAGTGCTGCTCGGGTCGGCCTGATGACGTCCAGGATCTGTTCCTGTTTAGCTCAGTGGCACACACACACACACACACACACATACACACACACACACACAGGAGCCACACACACACACACACACACACACACACACACACACACACACACATACACACACCGCCGGGGCCAGGAGCCACACACAGCATCTCCTGACAGCATCTGTAAATGGCAAGGAGCCTATAAAATCTGTATTTGTTTTTTTTTTTCCTTTTCAAGTTGCACATTTATTTTTTCAGCTTTTTCATTTATTTTTTTTTTTTGTTTGTTTTGTTTTGTTTTGTTATATGATGGATTTTTGTGTCTCATTTTTGTTATCTGAAGTGTGTCTGTAATCCCAGTTGCAGGTGGAAACAGGAGGCTCAGAGGGGCTAAACAGAGAAAACTACAAAAGTTTAAGGCTTTTAGACAACAGGAAGTGTCAAACATGTCACATCTGTCGTCTGCCTCATTTTTTTGTTTCTTTTTTTTTTTTTTTTTTTTTACATAGTATGAGGACTGAGGTTGTGAATTAAATTATATTTCAGTAAAAACATACTTTTTTTTAATTTTTTTTTTACCACAACTAAGGAAGCTCTCTGCTTCTAATGTTTATTGTAATCCCAATCCCAGCAATCCCAGATTCTGACTGTTAATCCATAACGATGCCTTTGTGCTGCTTTGTTTTTTGCAGTGCAAGACTTTATTTTTTCTTTTCATTATTTTGCCATTGAAATGTCAGAGTTGTCCGCTGAGCCTCATTGGGGGTTGATCACAGTCCCTTCAGCTGACGTCACATGTGGACAGACTGAGTTTGAATGTGAAAGATTTGTTTGTTTTTCAGTTGAGTTGTACAGGTTACAGGTCTCATTACAGGAGGAGAACGTTCTGACATGATTTATCTTTCATTTTTTACATGACAACAAACTGACGTGTGTAGACATCCCCTGTTAGTGCAGAGCAAGACAGATATTACAGAGGAATATTAACCGAAGTGTGAAGCTGCGTGACGGAGAGCGCCACTGAACTCATCATCCGATACCTCCGTCCATCCAGGAGATTACACAAGTCTTGGAGACTGTGTGTGTGTGTGTGTGTGTGTGTGTGTGTGTGTGTGTGTGTGTAAGGCAGGTGATAACAGACACAGTCCCATCTGGGTTAGTAGTTTGGGTTACCTCACGCCCCCCTGCGGTGCGCCTGGCCCGGTCCAGTCAGCAGGTAACAGGAGCCTCGGTGGTCAGGTGGGGTGTGTGTGGAGTGTGTGTGGGATAAAACTCAGACACACACCACACACTACACACTACACACCGCTGCTGCTGCTGCTGCTGCTGCTGCTGCTGCTGCTGAGCTGAGCCTCACACACCTGCACCACGTAAGTCTGTCAGGAACCGAGGGGACGAAGCTCCATCGCTCACTGACGCTCGTGCAGTTTTGAAATTAAAAGGCTCGTGAAGCTCTGAATAATTAGATAAGCAGGGAACGTTTCGACTCAAGTGACTGAGAAAAGAAAAACAAACAAACAAAATGCGTTTGGGAAGACGTGCGTTTTTCTGCAGCAGTATGGGAGTTCATGACATTTCTGCCCAGCAACCTGAACTCTCGTGGGATTTGTGCTTAATTCTCTCTCTCTCTCTTTCTCTCTCTCTCTCTCTCTCCCTCTCTCTCTCTCTCTCTCTCTCTCTCTCTCTCTCTCTCTCCCAGCCTACTCCCAGCACATGGAGAACCATATCAGCCCCCCCAACTACATGGGACAGCCCCTCCCTCCGGCGCCGTCGGGACGCTACTCCCCGACCCCCAAGGGCATGCTGGGAGACGACGATGTCACCAGGTGAGGCCAAAACTTTTTTTTTTTTTTTTTTGTAACAAAGTATTGAACACACCCAAAGATTAAAACAACAACTTCAAATGAATAAATGACAGAACTGGACCGTTATGAGTAAAAAACAGCTGATGATTCTTTGCTAAATGAATTGGCTGTGAGTAAAGGTAACCGTCTTTACTTATGTACAAAATGTACACTTACTTGATAAAAGTCCGACCAGACTGGAACAGGACAGATTATTCATAAATTTGTGAGTTGTTTTTTTTTTTTTTTTCTTTTAAAATTTACAACTTTTTCCTGCAAATTTGGGACTTTATAACTTCAGAAGTTGTGAGTGTTTTTTCCTTAGAAATCTGTGACTACTGTCTCGTAAATGTACCACTTTAATCCCAGGGAAAGTTTTTTTTATTGTAAATTTATGACTTTAATCCAGCCGTCTGTGTGTGATGTGTAATCAGGATGATTTCTGCTGAATTAAACTGAACTCCTCGTGTTGTTTGGGACGTCCTGGAGGCCTCTGAGGGTCCCTGCTCCTCAGGCTGGGACCTGCTGGGTGGTGTGTGTGTGTGTGTGTGTGTGTGTGTGTGTGTGTGTGTGTGTGTGTGTGTATGTGTATGTAAGAAACACAGCTGCTCTGCCCTCTGCTGGTAGAAACATGACATTACACAGCTCTGCTCCTCACACACACACACACACACACACACACTTCTGTCAGACGTCAGCACAGCACCTGATGGAACTATTTTCTTCACATCGTCTTTTTGTTTTTCTCCTGAGTCGTGTCGGATTATTAACAGGAAGTAAAAGTTTTATCTCCTTGAGAACTGTAAATACGAATCTTCACACCTCAGCAGCAAACTTTCACACACACACACACACACACACACACACACACACTCCCACACAGCTCCTCCTCTTGTATCAGGAGGAGTGATGTGTCATCGGCGGTGAACACACACATCGAGCAGTGAATCGGTCCTGACTGTCCCACAGCCTCTCAGTGACACAGATGTGGTCACACTCTCACACCTTATCAATGAGACTGATCGATACCAGGCCAAAATATCAGTTTTTACCCACGACTGATCCCTGAGGCTGAAAGCCCTGAGTCAGCAGTTTTCAGGGTGTCCTCAGCAAAACCAGGAATAATTTAAACACAAAAAAGGACAATTTTATTA
This sequence comes from Myripristis murdjan, assembly GCF_902150065.1. Lineage (NCBI taxonomy): Eukaryota > Metazoa > Chordata > Actinopteri > Holocentriformes > Holocentridae > Myripristis > Myripristis murdjan. The sequence goes on from NC_043996.1 coordinate 32,415,612, forward strand.
CATTATATCATATTAAAAGTATAGTTTTCTTGTATTTAATTTAATTATTTATTTCATTATTTATTTATTTACCTGTATATGTACTTATTATTTATTTAGTAAGTCAGTTAGTTAGTTGGTTAGTTAGTTAGTTAGTTAGTTAGTGCTCTGCTCCCTTGTCCTTCTTTGGATTATTTTCTGCCCAGTGAGCACCTGGAGACCTGTTTTCTCTACTGTGAAGTCCAGGTGTGACAGGAAGTGACGTCTGTAAAAGTCTCCCTCAGTCTGACCAGCTGCAAATGTTTTATATATTTTGTATAAAGGAGGGAGGGAAGGGAGGCGGTGTCAGTGACCTCAGTGAAGCTGGAATCAGTTTTCTGTCGATCGATCAGTCGGTCATGTGATGGGTTCAGAGCTGTGACAGTGTGTGTGCCGTGGCGTCCCACAGGGAGCCCAGGAAGGTGGTGCTGCACAGAGGAGCCACCGGCCTCGGCTTCAACATCGTGGGCGGCGAGGACGGCGAGGGAATCTTCATCTCCTTCATCCTCGCCGGAGGACCTGCAGACCTGTGTGGAGAGCTGAGGAAAGGAGACAGGCTGGTGTCTGTACGTGCACGCACGCACACACACACACACACACACACACTCAGAATACTAACACACGCTGCATAGAGATCTGCTAGAAAATGAAATGAAATGAATGAAACACAGCAATGAACCCATGTAATTAAACCATCCAGAGCGCCTTAGCAACTGCCTTACAGCACCCTAGCAACCATCAGAAACACCATAGCAGACGCCTAGCAACACTCCAGCAACCACACACAACGCCATAGCAACCACCTAGCAAAGGCCTTGTAACCATTAGGAGCACCATAGCAACCACCTAGCAACCACCCAGAATACCATAGCAACTGTCCAGCAACCTCATGACAACACCCTAGCAACCACCTAGCAACCACCCAGAATACCGTAGCAACTGTCTAGCAACCTCATGACAACACCCTAGCAACCACCTAGCAACCACCCAGAATACCCTAGCAACTGTCCAGCAACCTCATGACAACACCCTAGCAACCGCCCCAAACACCATAGCAACTGCCTAGCAACCACCTGCAATATCCTAGCACTTGCCAAGCAAACCCCCTAGCAACCACTCTGAATGTCATTGCAACATTTAATCATCACCACCACCTAAATTCAGCATAAGAAAGGGAAAAAATGACAGCCACACTTTCTGCACTTCAAGCAAGTGCATTTAAAGTTTCTAGTTAATAACATATTATTGAACTGAGCAACATGCACTTAGAATTCAATATAAAGCCTTTATCTGTACAGTCAAAGCTGTGAAGAGGCTGTGAGAGTTGACCTGCTACACAAACACGTGGTTTTTATGGTTGAAATCCAGCAGTATAGCGCTTTGCATCATCATTATACACCATGATATGAATCCTGTATGCAAAGTCACATGTTCAGTAACCAAATTAAAGTTAATCTCATTGAGCTGGATGATAAAGTTTAGCTGCGATGTCAAACAAAACTAAAATTTCACAAATAAAATCATATTAGTGTGTTCTGTACACGTTCAATAACCTGCTTACAATGTAACATAGAAGCTTTAACAGAGATACTAAACTAATAATCACAATATTGACAATCTGACAGAAATGATCTCATCTTTTCGGTGCCCCGTGCTCCACAGCGCCCCCCGGTGTAACCCCACTGTGTTGCTGTTTTCCTGTTTTCAGGTGAACGGGGTCGACCTCCGCAACGCCACTCACGAACAGGCCGCCGCCGCCCTGAAGAACGCCGGGCAGACCGTCACCATCGTAGCCCACTACAGGCCAGAGGGTGAGGCCTGGAGCTAAATTTGTCCCGGCTCTTTGAGGGACCTGATGAATGGATTTCAGTTTGACCAGATGCTGTTAGTTTGTTCGACCCTGCAGGCGTCAGGATCATTCAGGCTGTCAGGCAACTGCAATGCAAAAACTGAATTTCTCAGGAGTGAAGAAAACAGTGCTCTGTTTCTCCTCAGTGCCAGTTTAGATAGTTGGAAGTTTTTTGTTTTTTTTAATGGAAGAAAATACAATAATCTACAAAGACCAAAACAGCGGTTATGTGTCGTTCCTCTTCAGAGAAACGCTGCACTTTAGCGAGCCTTCAGAGTCTGTCGGCGTTCGCTGCGGTCTCTGAAAACTCTGCTGATGCTAATCGGTTGGGCTTTGTTTTCCCGTTCCGCTCTCCTCTGTGATTTTCCAAAAGACGACGTTGATCTGATGAATCGATAGATCCGACCGACGTTGCAGCTCGACTCCAGCCAAGGTCTCGAGGAAATGCTGATGCTTGAAACAGCGTTCAGATCAATACCCGCGACCTCTGCAGGGAACACACACACACACACACAGCGGCTGTGTTTCTGCAGGGCGGACTGGGATCTGCCCAGTACAGCCAGTCAGTAACCAGTGAACTTCCTGTTGCAGAGTACAGCCGGTTTGAGGCCAAGATCCACGACCTGAGGGAGCAGATGATGAACAGCAGCATCAGCTCCGGATCCGGATCCCTGAGGACCAGCCAGAAGAGATCGCTATACGTCAGGTAAGACGTTTTAGTTTATTCATTTGTTTAACCTTTATTTACACAGCAGTATGAGCGTTGTGCACACACGAAGCAGAGGACAGCAGAGATAGAACACAAACAAATAGTAAAACATCCACACATACATACAGGTACATAAAAACAAAATAACATCAATCAATAACAATAGTTAATTGGTAGTTGTCATACAAAATAAAACAATTAGTGAAATCTAAAACAGTTATGTACTTAATAGTTAGATTTAAATATAAAAGAATAAGTTCATTAGTTGACACTACAGGTCCAGGTACGGTCTGTGGAAGACTCTGTTAAAATGTTCAGTAAAGTAAAGAAATAAGGTTCATCCCATCAAGATGGAGCAGAAATATTAATTATAAAAGCGTTTTTACCGACCTCAGTTTTAACATGCGAAACCTCCGAAACAAGCCCAAACCCTCCAAATGAACACAAACAACAAAATAAGACAAAATAAAGCAGGTAGGGCAGAGACAGAAGCAAAACTCTGACGATGTTTGTGCAGATCGTGAGTTTCACAAATCAGAGAGAACAGAAATGATTCAGCTTGTGTGAAAAAGAAAAGGAGTTATGGCTGCAATATCCTCCAGGGTTATAGAGGCGCATGTGTAGTTAAGACATATATTGCATGACCTCCAATGATACACCGAGTTTAAACTTAACAGCCGCTGTTGGAGACTGTGTAGGGGTTTAACCAAACGTGACAGCCTAGAACAAAACCATATGTTGATTTTTTTTCATGTCAAGTTTGATCAAAACCAAGTTAGAAAGAGCTTCACATCGAAACATGAAAACCGAACAATGACAAAGGTCAGTCAAACAGAGAGGAACAGTAACAGGAATGAAAAAAGTGAAAGACAAAGATTACATAAAGGCTTTGTGATAATAATAGTTTTAAATGAGATTTTACTGCCTTTGCCAGCTTGTATTCCTTCAGGCAAAGCGTATTATTAATATTATCATTATTATTGGTTGTATCAGCGGCAGTTCAGAAGCCATGCTGACAAGATAGCAAAGAGAAACTGTTTTTAGCTGTGAGTGTTTTAAATCTCCTGAAAACAAACCTTTATCTCAAAGCTTCCCTCTAATCTCTGTGATTTTAGTCTCGTTTGCTATCAAATTTTATGTTTTCATTATTTGTTATCATTATTTATTTGGAGCTTTTCCCCACTGCTCTCAGACATTTTTATTTTCACCTTGTTTTTATGTTTTCCTCTGGACTTGCACCTTGCACTTTGTGACCGTGGTTCTCCAACGTGATGTATTAAATGGAGGTTATTGTTATTGTTGTGTTTTTACTGTCTTGCTCTGTGAGTTCGAGGTTTGCAGAGCCTCTCGTGGTGTTGATGCGTGCCGTGGCCTCTCTCTGCAGAGCTCTGTTTGACTACGATAAGACCCGGGACTCCGGGCTGCCCAGCCAGGGCCTCAACTTCAAGTTCGGAGACATCCTGCACGTCGTCAACGCCTCCGACGACGAGTGGTGGCAGGCCAGGCAGCTGACGGCCCAGGGGGAGGTGGAGGAGGTCGGGGTGATCCCCAGCAAGAGACGGTCAGCCTCTCTCTCTCACACACACACACGCACACACACACTGCCTCACCTTGTTCATCAGCACCAGTGATCCACCCCTGGAAGAAGAGATCTTGTATCTTATAGGCAGAGTTAGTAGGACTTGTCGTTTATAAGCACAGCATTCTAAGTTGGCCCCGCCTCCCTGGCTATGGTAACCGCCGGCAACCAGTTTTCCTCTCCCAGGTTGGTGAGGGAATGAAGCGACCCTCAGTGCTCACCTGTGGGTGAGAGCCAACCCCAGATTCACTCTCGCTGTGGAACGAGCTTTGTCCGCTCGGCGTTTCTCCTCGCTAGATTTCCTTTTCTCTGCTGGCCACAGTTTTCACAGCGTCCTATTGGATGCAGTGCTTTCGATCTGTCAAAGCGCTGCACTGTGATTGGCTGGGAGCTACACACCCCCTGCCCAAAGGCAGACGCCCAGAAGAGTCCCGAGCTCAGCAAAACAATAAAACCCTGGCAGAGGGCAGGGTCTCTGCACACACACACACACACACACTCACACACACACACACACACAGACACACTGCTAGTGGCTAACAAGTCAGGATGGAGAGGATTAGTTTTGTTTTTTAGGAAAATCCTGCTCAGCCACTGCTGACCTTTGACCTTGCGTCCACAGGGTGGAGAAGAAGGAGAGAGCGAGATTAAAGACGGTCAAGTTCAACGCCAAGTCTCGAGACAGAGCGGTGAGTGGAGCCCTGCGGGTTCAGCACACAGGACAAACAGCTGTAGCCATGTTGACCAGGGCTGACCCGAATGCTTCGAGGCTTCAGTCGTTTCCATCACAATCAACGACAAAATCAGTATTCAAATACTTTTTTTCCCCGTTTTTAATCGCGGACACTGTGCATGTTTTTCTCTTTTACTACAAGTGAACAGCACAGTGTGTACAGGTGTATAGGTACAGCATGAGACAAAACAAAAAACAACAAAAGGGACACAGATGAACAAATTAACAGCATTTTATAGTTTTATGTGAATGCCTGAACGTTTTGAGTGTACAGTGAGTATAATTTAACACCTGCCTCACAAAATCTGGTTTCAGAGTCTAGCTGTCATCTTCAGAGTAAGCTACCATCAGAACAACAACAACAATAATGCTTTCTTAGTATCGCACCTTTCATACAGGGGGTGTAGCTCAAAGTGCTTTACAGTAAAGTGAAAAAAACAAGAGAATAAAACAGGCAATTTAAAACAAGTGCAAATACAACCAATAAAACCAAGCAATCTTCTGAAAAAAAAAAAAAACAATCAACAGAGGCAGCAAAAAACAAATGTCAATAAGATAAATAAAGGACGGAGATGATGATCAAACAAATTCAGATTTAGAAACAGAATATGTCGAAACAAAGGAAGACAAAAATATAAAAGGATGACATAAAACACTAAAATATTTAAAAGAACAGAATAAAAGAATAGGACAAAGAGAGTGTGACAGTTAAAAGTCATGTTTAATAAATAAGCTGTCAGTTTTGGTTCATTTAAAACTGTTCACAGAGCTTGTTGACTCTCTCATAGCCTTGGGAAGGGAATCCCATAATTTCATAGTTATAAAAGGCTTTGCTGACGATTCTCGTATTTATGTGACAGTTTATATTTTTTAAAAACAGCAGCAGAGGATCTAAGAGGCCGTGAAGGATTATACAACAACAAAGAATTAGTAATGTAGGCTGGTCCCAAACCGTTAAGAGACGTGTACACTAGTTAAAGAAGTTTAAAATCAACCCTGTAAGACCCAGGGAGCCGGCGCAGGTTAGCTAAACCTGGACTGACCTGCTCTCTCCTTCTTGTTCTAGTTAAAACTCTGGCGGAAGAGTCCTGTTTAAATTAAAGTTTATCAGTGGATTATTGTGAAAGAGCATTACAGTAGTGCAGTCTGCTTGAAATGAATGCATGAACGAGTTTTTCGGCATCTTGTTGGGATAGGAGGAGCCGTACCTTAGAGATTTAAAATAATTTCTTCCAAAGCTTCGAAGCCCTAGAAACGGTATTTGGGTCGGCCCTGGTGCTAACAGTCCCTGTAGCAGCAGTGTTAGCAGCAGTAGTGTCAGTAGAGTTAGCAGTAGAATCCTGAGTCTTGTCATTTGAACTCGTCTGTATTTGCTGCAGTTTTCATTTCATGTTTTTTATCTGTGAATAACTCCAGAGATGAATTGTGTTGCATGCTAAATCCTCAGCGCTTAACAAAGACAGAATTATCTGTTTCTCATTCACAGTGTTTCCTAATCGTATATGTTTTTAGTCTTTAGTATTTGACTTTATTGTAGCTCACACCTACTAATCCGTGTGACTAATGATTAGATCGATGAAGCGCTAAGCTAGCCAGTTAACAGCATGTGTCGATGATCTTTTGACTGCCGCTGCCCCCCAGACTTTAGCCGTACGTTTCTGTTTTCATGACCTGTGTGTTCAACGTCTAAAAAAAAAAAAAAAAAAAAAAAACACACACACTGCGCCTCCTCCCCCCAAGCACCTGACCTCCACACGGTGTGTCGCTTTTAACACGCGTCGCCCAAACGCCCCCCGCGCCACCCGCCGCCCGCTAACACGCCAGTCTGGAGGGGAGAAAAACCAACATGCATGACTGGAGAATCCCCCCCGAAGAGAGAAACGCTTGCCATTGACGTCTGACTGTCTGCTCCTGCCTCCTCCCTCTGAAACCCTCCTCCTCCTCCTCCTCTTCCTCCTCCTCCTCTTCCTCACAGACTCACCTCCTCACCCTGCTGACTCATCGTTTCTCCTCCTGTGTAACAGTCAGTGTAGCATGTGGTCTGTTGTGATCTAATGCTCCTGTTTTTTTTTTTGTTTTGTTTTGTTTTTTTAATCGATGAATCAAAAGAACAGCATCAGTCAGTTTGTTCTTCAAGCACAGGAACTGAGTTTTGCTGCTGACACACGTGAAGTTGTCAAGTTTAAACCGGAGATTATACGAGCTGCTGCTGGATTTTCTGGTTACCAGGCAGGAAAATTAGATTAGATTAGATTCAGCTTTATTGTCATTGCACAAAGTGCAAACAAAAGACAACACAATGAGTCCGCTGTTGATTTCAGGCACTGAGAATCAAAGTCAGGTCGTTTTGATTTATAATGAGGGCAGCCTGAGCACGTTTTCACGCACACCAAAACTGAGGTTACCCATCTGGAGGTGCAGTGATTTCTCTAATGAGCCGGTTTACATAGATTCATCTTAGGAGGTTTGACGATCAATTCATTGTGTTAGAGATTACAGATTTGATTAATTCAGTTGCGTCCATCAGTTCACCTGCTAAAGGAAATGAACAGAACGAATCGCTCTGAATCAAATTGTTCTCCATGCTGTTGTGGTGAACATGTGGAACTTTTTCATGCTATTTGGTTGCATGCATAGAAATAGAAGGAGTAGAAATGCTCTGATTTGCTGTGAACCAAAGGCCCACGCTGCTTCTACCCATTCAGTTTCTGTGGCTGCAACTGATTTGTGTTCCGCCAATAGAAATCATCATCATATAGAATCTACTGCAACTGTAAAAAATTTAATTTATAACATGCAACTAAATTGCATGTAAGTTGCACTGCATATGTATAATTGGAGAACTTTTTGTAGATTCATTTATGTTAGAGTAATTCTGTCTTCTGATCACAACCTGCTTAAAAAAAAAAAAAAAAAACCCTCTCAAATCAAACTGCCAACTCTTGAATTGTGAATCAAACTGAATCTCTGTTAAGCCACAGATTCACTTCCCACATTCATTTAATAACTGGTTTCCTGCTCCACTGCACTGTCATGTGTTTAAATTTGTTAAGAAACAATAAAAAAGTCTGCACAGTTTGTGGATTTATCACCACCTGAAGATTGATGTGACGTTTTGAGCGTTTGCTCTTCATCAGACTGACGTTCAAAATGTCACATCATTCTTCTGCTGGTAATAAATCCACTTTGTTGGCAGCAACTCGCATCATGTGCAGTTTTCTTTTTTTCTTTTTTTTTTTTTTTATCGCTTCCATACATTTCTTTGGTCTTGCACTCGTGGTCAGTGCTGACTTTGACTTTGTGCAGTCTCTACATTTGTTAGTACAACATCCAGGTTTCTGTATCTGGTGACCTGCCCAAAAAAAAAAAAAAAAACACCTGACCACAGTGTTGACTTTTGTAATAAATACAGAGACTGAGCAGAAATCTGGCTGTGGTATTCTGTTAGTCATTCTGTTAGTCAGTTTCAGCGGTTAGTCTGTCGCCTTCATCAGGTTCTGACTAAAGCCTCAGTAAACCAGGTACATGTGAGAAGGCATCTGTTTGTCCTCTGTTTTAGACCTCCATCCTCACTGAGCTTTTGAAAAACCGTTGCTAAAGTGTGCAAATCTGAAAAAGCCAGGCCTGGCGTTTCCATATGGACCCAGAAAACTGAACTTGGTGAAAATAATGATGTGCCTTTGTCATGCGATGTAAGGTTTTGGTGTGCGTGGTGCTGTGCGGCTCGGTGGCTCCAGCAGGTCAGGTTTGATTTGCAAAGCGGTCAGTCAGTGCTGCGGAAAACGGTTTGGTTCAGACTGCCGGCGAATCAGATCTGTTTCTCAAGTCACATCTTTCAGACAGACTGTCCACACTGTCATCTGCCGGTGATCAGAGTGGATTTGTGTCTCCAGACATCACCAACCTATATGCATGGGTTGCTATGGTAACATGTAGGCGTCAGTAACTACGTGTGCAGGTGACGCAGCTTTCCCATGTGGAAGCAGGAGAAATGTCCAGAGGCTGCCGGCAGCGTCTGTCCACAGCCTTCTGTCCTCTGTGTCGTCCTCCATGTGGCTCTGCTCAGCCGCTCTGCTGCACTTCTGTCACTCGGGATTTAACGGCGTCGTCGTGTCGCCGTAATGAGTGACCTGACAGACGCTTTGAAATCCTGTTTGAGTGTCCAGAGCGTCCGGACTGAGACACATCTGTACAAATCTGATTGGAATCGTATTTCAAACCACCTCCGAATGTGGTTTGGGTCTGATGTGCAAAAACTTGCCTTCCACGTGGGTTTTTGGCTGTCCAGACTTCAAAATCAGCCTGGATACAGTCTGTATATGAAAAAAAAAAAAAACGGATTTGGCCTGACAGTCTGAACAAGGCCGTTGTCAGGTGATCTCAGGATTTGGTGTGCGTGGTGCGGCTCGGTGGTTTTATTTCCACAACCAGCAGGAAACAGACCTGAAACCAGACCAGTCAGTCAGTCAGTCAGTGGTGGAGAAGATGAGCGGCTCTGAGCTAGTTGAGTCTGGCCTCGGTGTGTCTCTGTGTCCTCTCTGCATGCTGTCTGCATGTCAGTAAATGACCCGTTAGCCGTCCTGTTCCTCCTCATCCTGCTGCTGGCGGACGTCCGTCTCTCCTCGCTCTGTCTCTGTCTCCTCCGGCTTCCCTCGGCCTGCTGAGAAACCACGCCGCTGAGCCGGCTCTGTGTTTGATCACCTGTGCACAGTGTGAAGAGAAGGCAGAGCAAAGTGTGTGGCCGACACAGAGAAACTCAGAGTCAGCTGCAACAAAAACCCTCATGTCACCAAGTCATTCACTCTCACATTCACAGCTCAAATCTCAACAAATCAACTGGTTTCCAGAATTTTCTTCAATCAGGTGTCATTTTCTTGGTCCTCGTGGCTGATCTGCCTTGTTTCAACACATTTGTCCTGACTGTCAGACTGCACCAGAAACAAGAGTGAAGGAAAACAACATCTGAACACTAAAGAAGAGACTGAATGACTTGGTAACATGCAGATGTTTTTGCAGCATGTGTTACCCAAAAAAAAAAAAAAAAAAAAAAAAAATCTCAACCCAGGTTATTATTTTGCTGGTTCACCAGCCTCCTCTGACTCTGTGGCTGAGCCTGGCATCAGTGACTCTAAATGAGCTTTAATTTAATTACCTGCAGAGTCAACCATGGTCTAAATGGATGAACTGAAGCATTTTAGATTTAAACAAAAAAAAAAAAAAATGCACCTATTATCAGGTATAATGTTTACCAGTTAGAATAGAATATAATAGAATATTTTTATTGTCATTGTACAATGTACAACAAAATTAAGTGCGATCCTTACCATAAACTGATAAAAAAATAAATTCCTACATGCAAAGAGGCATTTATTTTATTTTATTAGATTATTTTATTACTTTGTCTATGTATATGATGATCAGATATGTAAAAAAAAAAAGCTTCAAATGAAATTACAGTTTATGATCATATAAAAATGATAATAATAAGAAGAATAACACATTTTCATTTTAAAGTGTTTTTCAAGAAACTCAGACACTGATGGCAAAAAAAACTCTCATGTTGTCAGGGCAGTTGTGATATTGTTTATTTTATAGATTATTTTTTACTAGTTTGTGTATGTTTGCTGTGACCAGATATGTAAAAACTAAATAAATAAATAAAAAACAGCCACATCCTCACAAGATGGCAGTTTAATTTCTTTCTTTAATTATCAGCGTGGGGTAACAATTAAACAACACCTTCTAACAATAATGCTAATAAAAATAAAAACAACAATAATAATGTTTATTTCAGATACAGATAGGGAAAAAGAAGATATTAGTCGTGCTTTCAGGGCAGTTTTGACATTTTTATTTCTTTCTTTTTCGTTTTCCAGTTTATTTTCACTCGTTGATCGACAGTTTGTGTGAGTTTGTTTTATTTGAGTTTTGATTTGCCGGCCGGCCACAGACTCAGACGAAGGGCTTCTCATTCTCTCCGTACCGACATCAGACTCCCCATCTCCCCTTCTTCCTCCTTTTTTTGACTCCATCACCCCTCCTCCTCCTCCTCCTCTTCCTCCTCCTCCTCTTCCTCCTCAGCAGTCTCTCAATGACAAGCGTAAAAAGAACCTCTTTTCCCGAAAGTTTCCTTTCTACAAGAGCAAGGAGGCGAGCGAGCAGGAGACCAGCGATGTCGACCGTAAGTACCAGCGCGAGGGGAGGCGGGGGAGGAGGAGGGGGGGGGGCGGTCTGTCTAAAAGATGATTGGTCGGCGACAGGAAAGAGAGGTCAGCTGCGGCGACGCCCCACGGTTGCGGCGGGTGTCATGGCAACAGGGCCGGGCTACATCACTGCAGTATCATCATCAAAATTACCTTTAAAAAACAAAACAAAATAAAAAAAAACAGCCATTGCTTAAATCGTTGCCATCCGGGAGCGGAGAGATGTTCTTTAATTTATTTTCTTTTATTTTATATCACGATAAAAATGTTACAAAAAAGTGCATTAATGTTAAGCATTAATTTATAACTATTTATCAGAATTATGACTGGCCTGTTTCTGAGGTGATGCTTTTGGAGAGACGTTAAAATTCCTCATTTCTAACTGATTTAAAATGTAGTGAAGCACAGCGTTAATGTCCAAATATACTGAAGTAAAAATGAAATTAGTGCCATCAAGAATATTTCAAAATCCTCCAAAGAGCCCCTCAGTGTGATGAGACATTCCTCCCTCCTGTGGCTGCAGCTCTCTGAAATGAACTGGCTGTGAGATGAGACTCTTGAGGAAATGTTGATGTTCCTTGGAGCCAACATGGCCGCCCCGTGGCCCTGCCAACATGGCCGCCCCGTGGCCCTGCCAACATGGCCGCCCCGTGGCCCCGGCCGGCTGCTCTCTCTCTCTCTGTCGCTGTAACTCAGTAACGTTGTGTTTCTTGTGGTTGTTCTCTCCTCGTCCGCCCGGCTCTGCTGACCGCAGGACAACAGTGACGACTTGCTATCCAAAGGACACAGTAAGTCCCCCCACCCCCCACCCCAAACTACCCATCAGCCCCCAGGCTCACAGTCTCTGCCAGGCTCCTCTCTCTCAGCCAAACAGCAAAATGTCGACCTGGAATCCAAACCTCCTCACTCTGCAGGTTTACATCAACAGAGTGTCGTTTGCTTCAAATACTCCTGAGATATTTTAAAGAAAGGCTGATTTGCTCCGAAGGGATCAGGGAATCAGAAGAACTTTATCCGAGGTTAGTAAAAAAAAATGGAAATGAAGTTCAGTCCCAGAGGAAAATCTCAGAAGGTTGAGTTTCTGTCCTCGTGGATTTTGTCGCGTCGTGGATCGTGAAAATATGTTTTCCAGGCCTGGAAATATTTTGGAAAATATCCCTAAAGTTTTCATGGAAAAGTCACAGAAATTTCCAGTAATGATGTGATTATGGAAAATAATCAGAATGGAATTTAATTGGCAATTAAGTACAGAAACCTCTGGGATCAGTTTTAGTATCATAAGGTGAGGCGTTTACCCTGCAGCTTCCCTGTTTGGATCCTCAACCACTGAAAAACACTTTGAAAGGCAGATTAAAGATTGATTTTTTTTCTGATTTTCTTGTATTGTAACAACATCTGGAGAAATAATTTACTATGAAATTAACTCTTTGAAAGCTGATCGGATTCACTAGTTTATTTTTACTTGGATGGCTGAAAGAAATAATAACTTTCAGTAACATGGGAAAAGGAGTACAAAAACTACTGGAGTATTAGTTTAAAAAAAAAAAAAAAAAACTTAAAAAAAGCTACCAGAAGACAGTATTTATAATGATTAAAATGACAAGTTTAAATGATTAAAATGTGTTTATAAGGTGCCTCAGAAACATTTAAACTGGTCCTCATTTTGCTGAGGAGCCCCCGGGGGCCCCTCCTCTAAATAGAAACTGAAAGTCAGTGCTGTGAGGAGGGGTCCCTGGTAGAGTCGAGTCCCCCTCTCCCTCCTCTTCCTCCCCCTCCTCCTCTTCCTCCTCCTCCTCCTCCTCCTCCTCGTTGTCAGGGTAACGGAGCCTCCTGACTGCGGCTCCATCTCTTCACTCCATCTCACCTGATCCAGCTCTCAGCCTCCAGCAGGGAGTCAGTCATGAACACACACATGTCCTCCATCTCTCTCTCTCTCTCTCTCTCTCACACACACACACACACACACACACACACACACACACACACACAGAGTCATCACCCTCCATAAGCTGTTGTAGTGATTTGTGTTTTCTGTGACCTCGTCCCGACAGTGTCTGGGGGTTCAGACACTCGATCGCCCCTCTCTCTCTCTCTCTCTCTCTCTCTCACACTCCCTCTCTCTCTCTTTGCCTGTGGCTGCATGAGGTTTGGGGACGTGTGAAGATTTGTTTTCATCATCTGAATGAATTTCACTGTTTCTGTTTCTGATCTGAGATATAAACTCCTTTTCCTCTCTCATCCCTTCATTATTTAATCCTCTTTTCTGCGATGTTTTGACCTTGCAGCCTTTTCACAGCCCGGAGCCTGCAGGCTGTTTGATGTCACCTGCTCGGTCACTGTACCTGCACGTGGCACGTGACCGAGGCCGACGTTCCCCCCCTGATTAAGATTAATCCTAATCTGAAACCTGTCTGTCAGATTCCATGAGAGCTGGTATCGTTTGGTTCAAAGATCTTCTCTTGGTTTAGACTTTTCACTCCGATATCACAGCCGAGAGAAGCTGCTTTGAAGAGTTTATGAATCCAAAAGTGTGTGAGTCCTGTTTGAGTTCACACTGCAGCGAGGTCATTATATTACAGATTTACATGTTTCATTTGTTTTTCATTAGTTTTGTTTCTGTTTTTAGTTTTTAGTTTAGTTCTTATTAGTGTTTTTTTTTTTTGTAATATGTCAGGGACGAGCCTCCAGGAGGTCAGAGACAAAATACTGTGTGATTAAAAACTCAACACGTCACACAGTTTAAAAATAATAATAAATAATAAACTGACAGATGAAAACTAAAGACATTTTCTCTGTAATTTTAGCGCAGTACACTTTCAGTTTTGTTTCAGTGGATGAAAAGGTCTAGTTTTCGTCATGTCATTAGTTTAATGGCCTTGCCGTGCAGCTGTGAGTGTTTCAGGCTCTCATAACTGATGTGTGTTGGCCCTGCTGATGGACGTCCTGTGCTGCAAAGCATCATGGGAGAGCAGAGCGTCCCGGCTGACCCGCTGTGTGTCCTCTCTGTTGTGATTTCAGAACATGTGACCTCTAACGCCAGCGATAGTGAAAGTAGCTACCGTAAGTGTGCCGAGCCTCCGTCGCTGTTTCCCGCTCTGCCTGCTTCTCTGTGCCCACGCCGCCGGACGCACACTAACCAATCACGTCGCTCGGATCCGACACCGACCGAACGAGGGGCTGAGTGTTTTCCTGTCGGCGCGGCGACGCGCGTCGGCCATCTTTAATTAACTCTGACGGCCTTTGATTGAATTTGCTAACTCGCTAACGACCGCCGTAACGAGCACAAACTGCTGACTGGGCAATAATAGCATGAGCTTTTCTGACCCCCACACCCTCAGCCAGGAGTGTGTGTGTGTGTGTGTGTGTGTGCGTGGTTTTCAATGAACACGTCAGGCCTGCATGTTCGCTCTTTATTCTTAAAGGGTTTGCAGCAACACATTTTGTAATAATTTCCCAAAACATCCCACATTTTCCCACATTTTGTACGAACTCACTGCGGCTGTTATTATTATTTTCCTTTTTTTTCTTCTTGATAAACACGTTTTCCTCATGTACAAACAGAATAATCATTCATTATTATTTACTTCAGTTAGTTTATGCTAGAGTGCAGTAAATTGTCACGCCCCCTTCAGGCTGATTCCTCACTTTTTTAAGAGAATCCAAAAACAGAACCTTCCAGGCCACGCCCCCAGCAGCCCAGGCCACGCCCCCTGAGAGAGGTAAAGGTGACGGAAAAGTGAGGGGAGTGTTTATACCTGCAGACTCCAGATCTGATTATTAAAAATGTTTATTATTATTATTAGAAAATGCAGGTGTTTGTACAAAAATGAAGGAAAAGCTTCATCACGTTTTGGGAAGTGATGACAAACAACAAAACACGTTCAGGGTTTATAAAGCAGAAGTCAAGGTGTTTGATTTGGTCAATAAAAGACAATGAAAAGGCTGAACTGATAAATGCTGATATACACTACTCACAAAAAGTTAGGGATATTTGGCTTTTGGGTGAAATTTATGGAAAATGTAAAATGTTCACGCTACAGTGATATTATATCATGAAAGTAGGGCATTTAAGTAGAAGCATACACTGGTGATTTCCTCATCTCAAACAATTTCTTGAAACAAAAGCCAACAACAGTGGTGGATATACCACAACAAAAAATGTCAGTGTCAATAACTTGTCATGTGCCCTTGAGCATCAATTACAGCTTGACAGCGACGTCTCATGCTGTTCACAAGTCGACTTATTGTCTGCTGAGGCATGGCATCCCACTCTTCTTGAAGGGCGGCCCTCAGGACATTGAGGTTCTGGGGTACAGAGCTCCGAGCCTCTACACGGCGACTGAGCTGATCCCATAGGTTTTCTATGGGATTCAGGTCTGGAGAAAGTGCAGGCCACTCCATCTGAGGTACCCCAGTCTCCAGCAGCCGTTCCCTAATGATACGACCTCGATGAGCTGGAGCATCAAACACCTGATGTGAATTTTGCCGTTAAACTCCTTGTTAGAGAACAGCAACTTGTGCAAAAAGTACTGAGACACTGAACAGTTGGACATGTGCATTCAAAAGTTTACAGAAGGTCACATTAAGTTCACCTGTAAAGGTTAGAATGCATTTTAGGTTCATCCTGAAATTTCACCCGAAAGCCGAATATCCCTAACTTTTTGTGAGTAGTGTATATTGGCATTTCTAATAATGTAAATTTTGACTTTGCGATTTCCAAATTTCCTGCAAATGTATATCGGCCCTGAACATCACTTATCCAGGTCGTCCCCACACCTGGCACTGAAATATCAATAGACAGATAGATACATGTACTTTATGGATCCAAAATTGGGAAGTTCTTGTGCTTTTCCATCTTATCTATCGATATTGATCGATTGATCCTGACTTCCTGTATCTGGATTGAAGATGCGTTGCATTTTTGCACTGCTTCGTGTGTCTCCGAGGTGGTTCACGACGCCGGGTCTTCAGACACACTGGGGTTTCATCTGCTTTTGTACCGTCCAATCACAGTCACCCACATCACGCAGGTGTGAAGCAGCCAATCAGAGATCAGCTCTTCCACCTGGACTCCCCTCGTCCGTCAGAAGGCAGCTGTGATGTTTCGTGTCCTCACTGCAAAGTTGTTTGTTTTGTCACTCCGGATGTCCAGATGTCCTGAAACACAAAGACACGACCAGCTTCTGCTCCTCATGTCACCTCCTGCTCCCTCACTGCATCACTCCTCCCTCACCCTGTCACCTCCTGCTCCCTCACTGCATCACTCCTCCCTCACTGCATCACTCCTCCCTCACCCTGTCACCCCCGCTCACCCGCTCACCCTCAGGCTTTCGTCCGCCCGCTGAGCTCAGAGTCTGTCCTGTGCTTCTGTTTGTGTTCCCAGGTGGACAGGAGGAGTACGTTCTGTCGTATGAGCCCGTCACCCAGCAGGAAGGTGAGGCCGGCGTCGCTGCTCTGCACACTTTAGAAGAAAGCATCAAATTAAAAAACATATCATCATATTTTTTATTTTTATTTTGTTTTTAATTTTAGTATCTGTGTCAGTTCAGTCTCCAGAGTGGGTTTGCAGGTCTCAGTTGAGTTTATCTTGTTTGAAGATGTTTAGTTGGAGTTGAGTTTTTCTTCGTGTCAGTGTCAGTGGGAGTGTTTAAACTGACCAACAGCAACACCAAACACACCGCACACACACTCTGACTTTACTTTAGTTTAGTTAGTTTAAGTACACAACATTGTTTCAGTCATAGTTTTTGATTTATTTTTATTTCAGTTAAACTAAAATGTTTTTTCTCATCTAGTTTCAGTGTGTAGTTTAGTTATAGTGAGCTGTCGTGACCTGGCTCTGGGGTTTTCACACTGAAAACTCACCATGACGCTGAAAGTTAAGGACATCACAGTAACACTGGCAGCATTTAATGCACAAGCACCAGATTTGTATTGTTTTAAGTGTTAATAGCAAAATGCTAATTCACACCACAGGCCACTGGAGGTTTTTAAAACAGTGGGAAGCTGGGAAAAGAGGGGGAGGAGGTTTATAGATGAATGGAAAACATTAATATGTGGTGCAGTGGGTCCATATTGGTGCAACATGTTAGGTATGACAACAGCATTGATTTTATTCTGTTAAAAAATAAATGAAATACGATGCATTTTCAGCTCGGAGGGTAAGCAGCTCCAGAGTTTCTCCCCTTTAACAGTTTTACTTTCAAACAAATCAGAACTGCCAAGACACGAGGTTCTATCACAAAACAAAATCTGTCATTTTGTTTGTTTTTTATTGGAGCTGAATCTCGTTCCTCGTTCTGGACTTGAGGTGTTTCTGAGGATAGACGCCGTTTATGCAGAGAAACCTGATCTGATCTTTCCAGATTTTACAGTGAAGAACAAAAAAAAAAAAAAGGAAGGTCATAATAAAAGCCCCACGTTGCCTTTGGCGTTGTGTAACGGCGGGTTTCCTCTTCCTCCTCCTGTCAGTGAACTACACCCGTCCCGTCATCATCCTCGGCCCCATGAAGGATCGCATCAACGACGACCTGATCTCCGAATTCCCCGACAAGTTTGGCTCCTGCGTCCCGCGTGAGTCCCACCTCCCAAACCAGTCCTGCGGAAACCAGGACTCTCCTCCTCCTCCTTCTTCTCTTCTTCCTCCTCTTCCTCCTTCTTATTCTTCTCCTTCTTCATCTTCTCCACCTCTTCCTCCTTCCCACTATGCTGCTTCTTTATCTCCTCCTCCTCCTTCTTGTTCTTCTTCACCTCCTTTTTCCTCTTCTGCTCCTTCTGCTTCCTCCTCTTCTGTTTCTTCTCCCTCTCCTTCTTTTTCCCTTACTGCTGCTTCTTCTGCTCCTCATTCTTCTTTCTGCTTCCTCCTCTTCCTCTGCTTCTTCTCCCTCTCCTTATCCTTCTCGTTTTTCTTCTCCTTCTCCTTCTCCTGCTTCCTCTCCTCCTCCTTCTTCCTTTTCTTCTCCTTCTTCGTCTTCTCCACCTCCTCCTTCATACTCTGCTACTTTATGTCCTCCTCCTTGTTCTTCTTCTTCACCTCCTTTTTCCTCTTCTGCTCCTTCTGCTTCCTCCTCTTCTGTTTCTTCTCCCTCTCCTTCTTTTTCCCTTACTGCTTCTGCTTCTTCTGCTCCTCATTCTTCTTTCTGCTTCCTCCTCTTCCTCTGCTTCTTCTCCCTCTCCTTATCCTTCTCGTTTTTCTTCTCCTTCTCCTGCTTCCTCTCCTCCTCCTTCTTCCTTTTCTTCTCCTTCTTCGTCTTCTCCACCTCCTCCTTCTTACTCTGCTACTTCTTTATGTCCTCCTCCTCCTTGTTCTTCTTCTTCACCTCCTTTTTCCTCTTCTGCTCCTTCTGTCTTCCTCTTCTGTTTCTTCTCCCTCTCCTTCTTTTTCCCTTACTGCTGCTTCTTCTGCTTCTCATTCTTCTTTTTGCTTCCTCCTTTTCCTCTGCTTCTTCTCCCTCTCCTTATCCTTCTCGTTTTTCTTCTCCTTCTCCTGCTTCCTCTCCTCCTCCTCCTTCCTTTTCTTCTCCTTCTTCGTCTTCTCCACCTCTTCCTCCTTCTTACTATGCTACTTCTTTACCTCCTCCTCCTCCTCCTTCTTCTCTTCTTCCTCCTCTTCCTCCTTCTTATTCTTCTCCTTCTTCATCTTCTCCACCTCCTCTTCCTTCTTACTATGCTGCTTCTTTATCTCCTCCTCCTCCTTCTTGTTCTTCTTCACCTCCTTTTTCCTCTTCTGCTCCTTCTGCTTCCTCCTCTTCTGTTTCTTCTCCCTCTCCTTCTTTTTCCCTTACTGCTGCTTCTTCTGCTCCTCATTCTTCTTTCTGCTTCCTCCTCTTCCTCTGCTTCTTCTCCCTCTCCTTATCCTTCTCGTTTTTCTTCTCCTTCTCCTGCTTCCTCTCCTCCTCCTCCTTCCTTTTCTTCTCCTTCTTCGTCTTCTCCACCTCCTCCTCCTTCTTTCTATGCTACTTCTTTATCTCCTCCTCCTCCTTCTTGTTCTTCTTCTTCACCTCCTTTTTCCTCTTCTGCTCCTTCTGTCTTCCTCTTCTGTTTCTTTTCCCTCTCCTTCTTTTTCCCTTACTGCTGCTTCTTCTGCTCCTCATTCTTCTTTCTGCTTCCTCCTCTTCCTCTGCTTCTTCTCCCTCTCCTTCTCCTGCTTCCTCTCCTCCTCCTTCTTCCTTTTCTTCTCCTTCTTCCTCTTCTCTTTCTGCTTTTTTCCCTTCTTCTGCTTCTTTTCCCTCTCCTTCTTTCTTGACCCTTCTCCTTTTTCTTCTCCTTCCTTTTCCTTTTTCTTCTCCTCCTCCCTTTTCTCCTTCTTCTCCTCCTCTTCCTTCTTCTTCTCCTTCAATGAGTCAATTGACCGACATTAAATGTATTATAATTTTGAGAGTGCTGTAGTGATTGTAGTTGTTTATCCTTTGGCCTGAGTGCGTCAGTGTTCAGGTCATCAGGCTCTTCTCAGCAGCTGTTTCATAAAAACTGCTCGCTTCATGAGGACGGTCTGTTAAAGTGAAGCCACTGAAACTGGAACCTGGTTAAAGTGAAGCCACCTGGTCCAATAAAGTTGGAATAAAATTTAATCCCCACTCGCAGATACGACCCGGCCCAAGCGGGACTACGAGGTGGACGCCAGAGATTATCACTTCGTGGTGTCCCGGGAGCAGATGGAGAAGGACATCCAGGACCACAAGTTCATCGAGGCGGGGCAGTACAACAACCACCTGTACGGGACCAGCGTGCAGTCGGTCCGCGAGGTGGCCGAGAAGGTAGGAGCCTCACCTGAGACCCACCTGTAGATCTGTCATTAGTGTCAAACTTTGTCCCTGCTGGCCACCGTACCCTCTGTCTGACAGAGAGCCAGTCCAAATCAAAGTATCAGAAAGAAACAGCTGCTGACTTTTCAAAACATTTTTAAATCCCTGCAGCGAAACAATCACATTTTCAGAAACCAGATTCATTTGATCCTTTAAAAATGTCACTGCTCTGCAAAACCAACACACTGAAGCTCAAGCTGGCAGATGAAACTAAACCTTTCTTCTTTCTGCTCCTTCTTATTCTCCTTCTCCTTCTTCTGCTCCTTCTTCTCCTTCTTCACCTTCTTCTATCCCTCCATCTTCTTCTCCTCCTCCTCCTCCTCCTCAGGGTAAACACTGTATCCTGGATGTTTCGGGGAACGCGATAAAGAGACTGCAGCTCGCTCAGCTTCACCCCATCGCCATCTTCATCAAGCCCAAGTCTGTGGAGAACATCATGTGAGTGACTCCTCTTCCTCGCAGAGAGGAGCTCCTCCTCTTCCTCACAGAGAGGAGCTCCTCCTCTTCCTCACAGAGAGGAGCTCATCCTCTTCCTCACAGAGAGGAGCTCATCGTCTTCCTCACAGAGGAGTTTATGTTTTGCGATCATGTGGTCTCTGATCTCTCATTTTTGCGAGATTTTTTAATAAGTAAATGTACATGCTCACCAACTGTTTAAACTGCATTTTCCAATTTGAACTGTTTATTGTTGATTTACCAGCGCTGATGATGTGACCGTCACATGGAGACTGATCTTGATTGTAGTAATTAAACTTGATGATCAGTTTTAGGTTTTTAAGACTAGGACTGAGGTGCTATTCACCTCACAGCCCCCCCGATGTCCTGAGATTTAATTTTTTTAGCCTTGTTTAGAGCCTATAGTATGATGGCGTATTAGGAAAATTATGGAGCCAGGGGAGCAAGGGTAATATTCCTAGAAAAAAAATCTGATTTTCCAAGATTAAATTCAGAAATTTATGAGAACAAACTCAGATATTCTGGGATTAAAATTGTCAGTTTATGAGGGAAGAACTCACAAATCTCTGAGGGGAAAAAGCTCAAAGATTCTGAGATTATAAAGTTGTAAATTTGTGAGAGAAAAAAAAACAGTGAAACCAGTTTGTCCTCCTCCTGTGGGATCCAGTCTGAAGGAAATCCTGCTGGTCTGAGTCCAGAACCCCAACCTCCTCCTCAGCATCTGGACTCTGAAGAGACGTTGCTGTGACTTGGGCCGATTCAGAAGAAAACAATCTGCTGATTCTGGGCTCAGATCAGCAGGATCTCCTTGTTCCTGAATCCCATGTCAGAGTAGAATCTGCTGAGGGGATCAGCTGCAGGCCTGAGACACGGCCAGCAGGGGGCAGCACAGGTGGAGCCACGGACAGAGAGGAGGAGAAGAAACTATTTTTCCAAGTTAATTTCCCTTAAATTAGTGACTATATAATCAGATTTTTGTTTTTCAGAGAATATCCAAGTTGTTTTCTCAGAATATAACCCCCCTCCCCGGCTCCTTATATAACCTCTATATGTATATAAATGTATATATAAGTTTTAAACGTGTGTGTGGTGCTGCTGGTGTGTCCTGCAGGGAGATGAACAAGAGGCTGACGGAGGAGCAGGGCAGGAAAACCTTCGACAGAGCCACCAAGCTGGAGCAGGAGTTCACCGAGCATTTCACAGGTCAGACGCCTCAGATCACACCAGGATTATTACTTATTGATTATTTAGTTTGAAGGACTGTCGTGTTAAAGCCCCCATGAAGTGACCTCACGTGACCTCTACTTCCTTAAACAGTGACATCATCATCATCATCATCGTCCTGCACCAGTGGCTGTCAATTAAAATAAAACCTTCACAAATCTGTAAACGTCCTCTCTCAACCACCTCATCCCTTCAAAATAAAAGCGTGTTTCTCTCCCAAACTGAGATCCTGTTGGGTTACACCCCCTCCCTCCCTCCCTGCAAAATCTAAAATCTACATCCATCATTCCATTACTGTTTTCAATACCACAACGTTAGTGGCTGTATTTTTTTCTCCTTCTTCTTTTTAATGTGTTGACATTTGGTTTCCACCCTGTTGGACAATAAAGTCGTATTGAACTGAATCAGTGAAGTAAACCAGTGCAGAAAACTCAGAGCAGCAGATCCAGATGCAGCCTCATTATAATCTGTGTCAGTGTGTGTTTGTCAGAGTGTATCTGACCCGCGGTGTGTGTGTGTGTGTGTGTGTGTGTGTGTGTGTTCACTCCCTGTTCAGCAGCCTCTCATCAGGCAGGCTGAGAGCCATCAGAGCCAGAACTAACTCAAAAACAGCTTCTTTCCAAGAGCTGTGGACTCCCTTCTCAAACATGAACACACACCATTTTCATAAAACACACACACACTGCAAGTGCAATATAACTAGACAAGTGCAATTCACCTGAACAGTATTTATTTATTGTTGTGCAATATATCTGTACATCATTTTAACCTTTGTTTATGCCCTTTTTATGCTGATTTTTGATGCTGCAGGCGAAATTCCATTGTGTTTTTATATACAATGACAATAAATATCTATATCTGTCTGTCTGTCTGCAGCCATCGTGCAGGGCGACACGCTGGAGGAGATCTACGAGCAGGTGAAGCAGATCATCGAGGAGCAGTCGGGTCCCTTCATCTGGGTCCAGTCCAAGGAGAAGTTATGAAGACTCACACACACTTTCTACTCTTCCTCCTCCTCCTCCATCGCTCCTCTCCTCTATTTATATTTTACTTTGTTTTTTAAAAGAAAAGCCGACACGCGCGCACATAAACACACACATAAACACACACACACACACACACACACACTCCCGCCTCCTCCCTCTCTTCCTCCGCCAGGCTTCTCGTTTTAAACTCTGAAGGCTTTTTATCTTCGGCCCGCAGAAGACCGGGGGGGCGTTCGGTTTCCTGTCTCCTGTCGGCGAGGTTTTTAACGGCGACGCGCGGCGCCGGACCAGCAGAGTAAAGCACACGGGCTGTATGTTGAATTAAAATGAATTATTAAAAAAAACAAAATAAAAACAAGACGGTACGGTTCCTTAACGTTTAAGGGAGGAGACGTTCAGAGGTGGAGGAGAAGAAGAAGAAGAAGAAGACCACGTGTCCATGTAAGTGGCGAGCGAGAGAAGAGAAGTACGTCCTATGTAAAGAGATTTTACTTTCTTTTTTTTTTTTGTTTGTTTGTTTGTTTGTTTGTTTGTTTTCGGGTTTCTTATGTTCAGTTTTTTATTAGTGAAGAGTCGACGGGCGGATGGAGGTTTAGTCTCAGGCATCGTCGGGCGGTCCAGAGGAAGGCGGAGACACAAAGCAAAACTTTGCACGTTCTAGCTTTAACAGCATGTCTCTTAATACCCGTTTGTTTCTGTTTCTGTCTCCCCCCGCTCCTCCCATCCCCCGGCCCCCCCCCTCCCCCAGCTCCTCCTCTTTTTATTTTCATTTTTAACACCTGACTCGTATTTTTGCTTTGTTTGTTTGTTTGTTTGTTTGCTCCTCACTGCTGGTAGAGAAGCCATCGCTGTTTCTCAGGACGCTACGCAAGCTTTTTTTTTTTTTTCCTTTCTTTCCAACTCGGCCGCTAGAGGGCGCCGTCGGTTTTTTTATTCTGATAATCTGAGTTTTTAAACAGGAAATGGCCTCTCGTCTGGCTTCCTGTTCGGTACGGCGAGGGTCGGGTTGTCGGTGCGACTGAAGGAGGCGCCCAAACGCTTTTCCTCTCGTCTTTTTTTGGCGAAGCGAGGGAAGGATGATTTCACATTTTAAGACGCGACTGAAAGCGGCTCGCAGCCTCGGACGACCCGCGGGGCGTCACGAATACAAACTGGTCAAAAGGTCAGAGGTCGCGGCGTCCACATGCATTTTCTGACTTTATGAAACTGAAGGTCCTGATTTTCACCGCTTTGACTTGATCGAATTAAAGGTGCAGTACGCAAAACTGACAGGGGGTCGATTTAAACGGGGACTCAACTACCAAAAAAAAAAAAAAAAAAAAAAGCATGTAAGTCATCAGCGAGTGTGAACCGCGTGGACTCAACCATCAGATTCTGTGCATATTCTGCGTTTTTTTTTTTTTGTTTTTTTTTCGTAAGTTGAATCAAAACGTCTCCACATGTAACCGACCCTCCGCAGCTTCACAAAGTGCACCTACGTTGTTTTTATGTGTTTTTTTTTTTTATGGGCGTGTTTTTGGCGCCCCCTAGCAGGCGAGTTGGAAACGCCGGCGGACGACTGGACGGTTTCAAAGCGTTTTTTCAGTGTCTTACCACCAAGCGACTTTTTTTTTTTATTATTGTTATTATTATTGTTTCTGTTCCTGCGAATCCTTCCACGACACGAGAGAGGAACTGCCATGTCGAGTGTCCGTACGTATGTCAGCTACACGCAGATGCAAAAATGGAGACAATTATTGTACAATGAGATTTTGACAGATATTTAACCCTCGGTAAACTGCCTATTTTGTTATAATAAAAGTCTATATTGAACTTTACTTAAGCACTACTACTATGGGAATTATTTTCTTTGCATTGTTAATCGTATATGAATAGAAAAGTATAAAGATATTTGAATATGAATATATATTTTTTTCTTTTTCTTTGATCACCGCCTCCTCTGTCTTTTAATTTTCTTTTTTAAGCATAATAAAAACTTAACAAGAAAACAGGAAGTGGTGCCGTGCTCTTCTTCTTCTGCTGCGGGAATCCTGGACGATGACCCGTTCACACACACATCCACCACATGTGAGGTGCAGGAAGCATGGGGGAGAGGAGGAGGAGGAGGAGAGGAGAGGAGAGGAGGGAAGGAGGAGGAGAGGACAGGAGAAGGAGGTGGAGGAAGAGGGGAAAGGAAAGGAGGAGGAGAGAGGAAAGGAGGAAGAAGAGAGGAGAGGAGGAGGGGAGGAAAGGAGAGGAAAGGAGGTGGAGGAAGAAGGGAAGGAAAGGAGGAGGAGGAGAGGAATGGAGGGGAAGGAGGAAAGGAGAGGAGGAGGAAGAGAGGAAAGGAGGAGGAAAGAAGGAGGAGGAAGAGAGGAAAAGAGGAGGCTGCTGCTGCAGGAGAAGCAGAAGGAAAGTGAAGGTTTGATCAAACAGAGAAAACCTGTTGAATCTGTTTTTCTCTGTTTAGCTCAGATTTAATTTGGACTGAAAGCTGATGTTGTTTTCACACAGACATAAAAAAATAATCCTGTTTTTATCTTTTTGTGATCCGGCTGCTTGGATTAAAGAGGCACTTGAGCAGAGAGGGGACTAGAGTAACTTTGATGAGGGGCCACAGGCGGCAGAGCGAGGGGAAGAAAGAAATCGTCACTTTTCCTGAAGATCAAACTGTTTGAACCCAAGAGCCTCCAGCTGTGCCTCCTCTGGTTTGTTCAGAGTGAAAGTCAAACTAGTCTGGTTCTGCTGGGATCACTGGTTCTGTTTGTGTCGCTGCTCAGATCCACACAGGAACAAGAGAGGAACCTGCCGCCGGCTCGTCTCATGACACGTTCACTGGCACTCAGACACACCAGTTTCACTCCAGCGACAACATTTGTTTTTTTTCCATCAGAGCAGCTGGGGTGTTTAGGGTGGCAGCTGCCAGCCCAGGCCCCCCTGGTAGAGCCGCCCCTGCAGGCTGAAGCCATCCCATTCAATTCAAAAACATCATGTCCCTGTCAGTCATTTGGACCCCAAAAGGTGGAAAAAAATACTGGAATGATCCTTTAAGGTGAAGGGAAAGAGAGCTCCTGTCCTGCAGATCCCAGATCTGATGACAAAATGGGAAAATTATGTTTTGCGTTCAAGTTTTTTTCATTCAGCATGTGGCACACTATAACAGAATGCAGGTGTTTTTACAGAAAGGAGAAAGTCATCACATTTCGACGTCATTTGACAATGTTACGATGATGTTAGGATCAGCATGGGGAGCAGGTAGGTGTGTGTGTGTGTGTGTGTGTGTGTTCTGCTGGGGTGGTAAGGCCTGTTCTTGTCCTGTGCCACCATGGTAGACCCTCATGCAACATTCATGGTCAAATCCATTAAATTTTAAACATTTTTTCCATGAAACGACCTCACATGACCTCTACTTCCTGTCAAGCAGAGCATCTTAAACAGTGACATCATCATCCTGCACCAGTGGCCATAAATTAAAATTTCAACCAATAAAAACCTTCACAAATCTTTAAACACACACTCTCATCCAGCTTTCCCTTCAAAATAAAAGTTTTTCCTCTCCCAAACTGAGATCCTGTTGGTCTGCGTGTGTGAATGATCCTTCCCTGCACCACGTCCTGCCCAAACTTCCTGTTTCAACAGGAAATACAGCAAATTAAGAAAGTAAGAGTCCATTTCATGGTGTCCTCAAAGTTGCACTAAGTGATTTCTGACCACCAGAGGGCGAACTTCTGTAAACAGTCAGTCCTGCTTCCAGGTTCATGGCAGACCTCCAAACATCTACAAAACCTGAGGGTTGAAAAAATGTTTTCTGGATGGAAATGACTTGGATTATTCTGAGTTTGAAAATGGGCTGAAGCTGCAGACTTTACAAGGTAAACTACTAGAAAAAACAGCAGCTGTAATTCAAGCACCAGCACACACACATGCAAATGATAAGAATTCTGTAAAGAAGTGAAGCAGAGTTGTTGGAAAGACATCACAGTTATCAAACTGCTTCCTGTTCACCGTCCACACCACAGAAGAAGAACACCGTTTTCAAAATTTTCACTTTTGTAGATAGTTTTCCAGATGTTGTGTTTTTGGTGACTGGAAATGCTGATTTTGTGAGAACAGGAGGTCCAAACACAGAAAAATGCTGCATTTTCCAAAAAAAAAAAAAAAAATCTCCATGCAGCCGAGGTCAGACAGGAAGTTTGTTTGTGCAGCAGGAAGACGGCGCTCAGCTGAGAGAGCCAGAGGTCAAAGGGCGTGAGGAGATGGCATCACCTCCATCAGCCTGGCTGGGTTGTCATACCCTGCGTTCCAATACTCATACTATCATACTATTTAGTAGGGAAAAAAAAGATTTAGTATGTCCCAATACATAGTATGTCAGATGCAGTATGCCAAGAGTACCAGGATGTTCTACTACATCCGGTCAGATTTCGCAGTCTGGATTTCAGCATGCTGCTCTGGCCATTCTGACCCACAATCCTTTGTGCAGCGCACGTTACGTCGCACTGCGTGTACAGGCCACGCCCACATACGGACGACAACAAAACACACATATCGCACAAAACTCGCTCAGTGACAGCAGAAGTGACAGGAAGATAGAAGATAATAAATATGACGAAGGACAGCGCGGTATGAAACAGCACCGGCATTTTGACAACAACATTCAAATTTGCCGCTACAGACGGCGGTGGAAGTGAGCGAGAGGGCCGGACTTCAGGGACGATGTATGTAGTGTGTCCCAATAGTATGCATATGCATGCATATTTCATACTAAACTACATACTTTGTAAGGGCAGCTGCAGTACCTACTAAAAGTAAAAAGTATAAGTATGTGATTTGGAACGCAGGGTTGGAGTTTCTTCTTGTCTGTGATGAGGATCCGGTCAGGAGGCATCGCCCTGCATGTTCTCAACATGAGGCTGTGGAAAAGCCCTCTGAGACTGGAAACAGTGACATCGAGCTGTAAATAAACCTGAACTGTCTGATTGGCTCCTGATGAAGAGGAAGAGGAGTTTTCTGTTCTGAGCAGCAGAATGAAGGTTCAGGACGTCCTGCAGGAGGACGGAGGAGCCTCACCTGATCCCAGAGCTGCAGACAGGAAGCCGAAAACCCCACCAGGACAGAGCCGACCCAACTCTGATGCCCACACTCAGAGTTTCTACTGAACCTGGGACTGGGAGAAATGTGACTTCCTGTGTGGGAAAGAGTTTGCAAAAACACCAAATACCCAAATATGACACATATATAACACAGTCAGTGACAAACAAGCTTTTACTCTGAGTGGATTTTTATTTAAAAACACGTTCAGCTTCAATCTAGTGTTCTCTGTAGTTTTATTTTACAATGATACAGGTTTATCGTGTGTTCTTTTAATTTAATGAGCAGATCTGGTCACAAGAGTCTGCTGTCTGTCTCTGGTTACTCAGCTCAGCTCAGCTTTATTTGTAAAGCGTCAAATCAGAACAGAAGTTACCTCAAGGCGCCTTACAGGTTAGTGAGTCATTTGTTCCCAGAGAACAGATCAGAGTTTTCTGTCTTGTTGCAGTGCGACACGTTCAGGAGGGACAAGGGAGCCGGCGTCTGAGCCAATCAGGCCAAACGCTGCGTTCAAGAGCTCCTGGGAGCTGGGAAATGACCAGACCAAACCTCCCAGTTTGCACTGGGCTGATTTCAAGAGCTCCACCTGGTCGTGTTGAGCAGGTTCACTGCTCACTGCGGCCCGGAGCCTTTCCCTGCGTCTGTTGGTTGGATGATGAAGAAAAGTTGGTGGTGCACAAAATGGAGAAATAAAATATCCCAGTCCCAGCTCCGCAGCGGGACGTCCCATTGGGAAGGGCATTTCTCCTAATCAGAGCTGGGACCTCTGAGCTGATGTGTAGCTGTGTCCCAGAGGCCCAGCACACACTAACACTAAACACCAACTGTACACTAACATCCATGGTAACCACCCAACATACTGCTCTGGTTTTTACTAACCCCGAAATGATGCAACACGTCATGTGACCGACAGCTTTCAACTCCAGATTCAAAAAACAGCAAGAGAACAAATACAACCCCAATTCCAAAAACAGTTGGGACGGTAAATGAAATCCACATGAAAACAGAGAGCAGTCATTTGTAAATTTACCTGAACTTCGACTCAAAGAAAAACAGAATAAAGACAATGTACTTTACCCAGTCATCTTCATTGTTTTTGAAGATATACATGTATTGTTGTTTTTGGAAAACATACACTCATTTTAAATCTGACGACTGCAACATGCTCCAAAAGTGTTGGGACAGGTGAGGCTTTACCTCTGTGTAACATCACCCCTTCCTTTAATAACACCAAGTGTTTGAGCAGCTGCACATCTGTACAGGGTCGTGGTTGTCGTATTTTCTGCTCCGTAATGTGCCACACATTCTCAGCTGGAGACGGGTCAGGACTGCAGGCGCAGCGGGATAGCAGCTGGGCGCTCGTAATCCAGGCAGAATGCGGTTTGGTGTCGTCCTGCTGGAAAATGCAGGAACCACCCTGGAAAAGATGACGCCTGGATGGCAGCACACGTTGCTCCAAAATTTGTCCATATCTTTCTGTATTAATGCTGCCCTCACAGAAGTCTGACACTGAGCCCGGAGAACACAACAGCTGTTTTTACGGGACCACAAAACAAACTGTCCATCTGAGACGAGGCCGAGCCCAGAGGTCGGCAGCGCTTCTGGACAGCGCTGATGAAAGGCTGCATTGTAAAGCCTTGAATTTCTAAATGCAGTGGCGAACGGTGTAAACTGATAAGGGTTTACCAAAGTGTTCCATGTCATGATGTCCACTGCAGACGCATGGTGGGTTTTAAGGCCGTGACGTCTGAGGGATCAGAGATCACGTGCGTTCAGAAGGTGTTTCTGGCTTTGCCCTTTATGCACCGACATTTGCCTGTTTTCCTTGAATTTTTTAAATTATATTGTGTGTTGTAGAGAGCGAAATGCCCCAAATCCTATTGAAATGCATGCCTGCAACACGGTTCAAAAAGTTGGGACAGGAACAATTTAGGACTAATAACGATGTGACCAGTTGAAATTAGACGGTGATGTGAAACAGGTGAGACGATCCTGTTAGAATACAAGGAGCTTCCAAGAAAGTCCTAGTCCTTCTTGAGCAGGACGGGGTGAGGCTCACGAGTTTGCCAACAGATTTGTCGGTGAATAATCCAGCACTTTGAGAATAATGTTCCCTAAATTAACATGGTAAAACATCAAATAATAATAAGTTGTTGTAGTGTTTTCATTATAGTACAGGGTGAATATAATTTACAAATGACTCCGTTTTGTTTGTTGTTGGCATTTTCCGTACTGTCCCAACTTTTTGGGGGATTGGGGTCGTACACAAACATGTATCTCAGCAGATATTTAGGTTCAGATGGGGTTCTGATGAACTTCTTAGTTTCCCCGTTGCCTCCTGAGACTCAGAGACTCTCGACCAGTTGATCCGTTCATTTTTCATTTTCAAACAGTGAGGAGCTCCTGCCTGTCCACTACTGCATTTTGCTGCTGCATTGTGGGACATCATGCAGTGACAGTCAGATACCAAGCCAGTTCAGCATGTATGATGACATTCTTGAGTTACTGCATCTTCATACTCTGACAGAGTGAACTACAACAACTCAACAGCAGGGCTTCTGGGACAGGGTTAGCTTCCCCCTCACAGCCCAGCAGCTGTGGATCCTCTGCTTCCTGTTTCACGCTGACGTGACCCGTGGCGACGCCGAGGTGGCGATCACGCCGTTCAGCACCAGGAAACAGCTGCAGTGTCGTTTCTGTTTCAGCCAGACCCGGCAGGCGGAGCTGAGGGCTTCAATCTGAACTCAAAAGCTGCGCTGGTCACTTCAGCGGAACCCGACCAATCAAAACTCTGCATCATTTACATGGTACATCTTTATTTGATCAGTGTCCCAGCTGGTCGGCACCTGTGGTCCACCTGGCTCAACGTTACTTCCCTTTCTCCCTGTTTCATCTGAGGGTGTTTTCTCGCCCGCCGTGAGGATGAAGTCAAATCCTGTTCAGTTTGTTTGTGAGCTGCTGGGCCTGTAAAGCCGTTCAGACTGGAAACAGGGATCTGGCTTCTAAAACAACTCGACCTTGTAGACGGCTCCCGCTCCGCTGGTTAGGAGGCTTTCTCCTCGGCGTGGCTCTTCATGTGCCGCCGCAGTGAGTAGGCGTCGCTGAAGCACTTGCCACACTCGCTGCAGCAGTTGGGCCGCTCCTCCATGTGGTTCTTCATGTGGTACTTGAGCGGCGTGCTGAGCGGGAAGCCCTTGCCGCAGATAGGACACGTGTAGGGCTTC
Source organism: Myripristis murdjan (assembly GCF_902150065.1). Classification (NCBI taxonomy): domain Eukaryota; kingdom Metazoa; phylum Chordata; class Actinopteri; order Holocentriformes; family Holocentridae; genus Myripristis; species Myripristis murdjan. Next base: position 32,446,467 of record NC_043996.1, read on the forward strand.
TCGCCCGTGTGCGTCCTCATGTGGATCTTCATGTCCGAGCTGTTGGTGAAGCCCTTGAAGCAGAACTGGCAGCTGTACGGCTTCTCGCCCGAGTGCGTCCGCGAGTGACGGATCATGGACGAAGCGATGTTGAAGCACTTCCCGCAGACGCCGCAGCGGTACGGCTTCTCGCCCGTGTGCGTCCTCATGTGGATCTCCATGTTGCCCTTGCGGCTGAAGCCCTTTCCACACACCTTGCAGGCGAACGGCTTCTCTCCCGTGTGGCAGCGCACGTGCACCGACAGGTCCACCTGCCGCCGGAAGTTCTTGCCGCAGAACTCGCAGACGTGCACCTTGACGTGGCTCTGCAGGTGCTCCAGCAGGCAGCGCCGCGTGGGGAACAGCTTGCCGCACATGCCGCACAGGCAGTGGGCGTCGTCGGCGTGGATCTCCACGTGGTTGAGCAGCGAGCCGCGGTAGCTGAACGTCATGCCGCACACCCTGCAGAAGCAGGGGGCGCCGCTCGCCTCGCCCTCGTCTCCGTCGACGGCAGTGGAGGGCGGCGGGTCAGACGCCTCTTCCTGCAGGGCGTGGTTGGCGGTGCACGGCAGGGCGTCTTCGTCCGGCAGCTCCGCCTTGATGGCGTCGTGGCAGGAGGCGGAGTCAGTGTGAGGCTGCTCGCTCTTGCACACGGGGCTGTAGATGAACTTGATGACCTCGGCCTCCCTTTCAGGTGGCGGTGGCACCTGGTCCTGCACTTCCTGTCCGGTCCAGACCTCTTCCTGCTCCTGTTTGATGACGGCGGGCTGCGGCTGGTTGTCCGGCGGCGGGGAGGCGGGGCCAGTGAGTCGCTGCAGGCCTGCAGAGGAAAGAGAGAGCAGGTTAAAGATCCTTTAGACGCAAGAACTCTGATCCAGCAGCCGATCTGACCTTCCAACAGACCGAGGCTCTGGACCGTGACGCCGTCCCAGACTGAAACACAGTTTTACAGTTTCACATTTTCCATTTTTATTTTTATTTTGACTTTTTGTTTTCAATTTCAGTTTAGTTTTAATTCATTTTTGTCTTCACTGAGGATGAACAACAAAATAAACTGACAGATGAAAACTAAAGACATTATCGTTATTTTGTAAAGCCTCGCTTTTATTTCTGTTAACACAATATTTTTCCACGCCTAGTTTTCCTTATTTAGCGAGTTTTAGTTAACGATGATAACCTTGGACTGAAACTCTTGTGTGTCAGTCAGCCTGAAAGTTAATTTCTTCATGGTGCTGTTACAAATGAAGCTGCTGTTTTTCAGCGGTGGCTAACAACGTGTAGATCAAATCCATTTTTTCTGATAATTTTCTGTTTTGTTTTGTTTTCTGGCAGTTTTGTTTACTTACTTACTTTTGTTTTCTTGTGTTTCTTTACTTAAAGACAGACTGCAGCTGACAGGAACGCTGCTCGGCTCTCAGAAAGTAAAACTCTGAAATGTCTCAGGAGTTCAGGACAGAACCGACAGAACAGAAGAGCATCTGACATCAGAACCAGAGTCCAGACAGACAGTCTGAAGCGTCAGATTCATCCTCTGGGTCATTAATTTGATCTTCCTCATCCTCATCCTCATCCTCAGAAAACAAACTGCTGCTCCTCTGAACATCAACAAACAATAAAAACCCAGCTGAGACCAGCAAACCCACTCTGCAGACATTTAACAAAATAAAACTTAAACCTGATGAGAAACACAGCCGTGTGCTCCCCGTGTGTGTGTGTGTGTGTGTGTGTGTGTGTGTGTGTGTGTGTGTGTGTGTGTGTGTGTGTGACATGTCACTTTAACAGCCTGACGCGCGTGTGTGTGTGTGTCCTGCTGACACAGTCAAACCTCACCTGAGTCAGCAGCACACACACACACACACACACACACACACACACACACACACACACACACACACACACATACAGCAGGTTAACTGAACGTGTCTCTCCACACACACGCACGCACGCACGCACACGCACCGTCTCCGCGCGTCCCTCCGCGGGGCCCCGGGCCGCCGCTGGGCTGCCGGTACAGGCGGAGCAGCTCCTCTTCGTGCTCCGTGATGATCCGCTCCACCAGGCCGAAGATCTCCTCCGCCGCCGCCGCCAGCCGCTCGTGCACCAGAGACTTGAGCAGCCGCAGTCCCGACATGGTGAAACACCGCGATAATCCCCGCGATACGCACCGCGATACACACCGAAACACACCGAGGGGTCCGGACCGGAGCCGGGCGCCGCACTTCACCACGGAACTCACACCGGAAGTCGTCCGTGCCGCTCGTGAAGTTTGCAGAGCCGAGCGGCCGGTCAGTTTCCGGGTCGAGGCTGTCGACTTTCAAAATAAAAGCACGCTATTGTTAGAACTACAGTTTTTTTCCTGATTGCCAAGAGATTTTTAAATATTTTGTTCCATTTTCCAGAACTGTAAACACAACTGCAAAACTGCACACACACACACCTTGACAAGCTTCAAACTCCCATAATAAACTGTAGAGCTGCACACTGAGTACGTTTACATGCACACCATATTCCGGTTCGGCTCAATATTCCGGCTAAGGTAACTGCGCCGCGGCAACTGGAATATTCCGTTTACATGTTACTTGGCATGCTCCCGTGTTTCGGCGTATTCCACTCTCTGACGTAATGCGACACTCAGCCGCGGGGGGCAGCAGCACGCGTATAGGCGTCTGGTCTGCCGGAAAAACAGACGAAGAAGTCTTCTTCCTCGTCTTATTCTTCTTTTTCTTCTTCTTCTGTCGCTAGTTCTATGTTTTCTCCCATCGATATCCTCCGTGATATTTAAGTCTTTCATTAGCTGAAGGCGGACTGCAGTCTCTTGGCTCTTGCTGCTGTTCGCCATGCCGTTTGCCGCTTGCAGGTAACCATAGCAACGAAGACGCCACAGAAGTCCTTGTGAGTCGAGCATGCGCAGTCGTGACTGAATATTCCGGTTCGGGGAGTTTTCCGACTAAGGTGGTTACATGCCCCAATATTCCGGTTGGAACAGGAATATTCCAGGGGGCTTATTCGGAATTCTCTCCAACCGGAATATGACCTTAATCGGGTTCGGTGCGTGTTTACATGACACGTGCGCAACCGGAATATTGCGAATATTCCGGTTAATACAGGAATAAGGTCTGCATGTAAACGTGCTCACTGTGACACCCTGGTTTATACACGGTGTATACAGGTTTTACTTATACATACGCTCAGTTTCTGATTTCCATGTTTACTGTTGTAATATTGTTAATAATGCTGCGCTATCGGCCGCATCAAATTTGATTTTTATCACTGATTTTTTTTTTTTTTTTTAACCTCAGTTTTTTATGGCTAAATTTGTTTTTACGTTGTTTTATTTTGTTCCAGTGTCTTCGTTCTCCTTGTTGTGAGATCTGCTCTCATTCTGATGGACTAATTTGGTTTAACTTGTCTGAGTTTTTGTCTAATGATGTACTGTATCTGTTATTGTGCAGCACTTTGGGCAACGCTTTGTTCTATTAAATACGCTATAGAAATAAACTGACTTGATTATTGTATGATTAATGTGTATATTTTTACATAACACATATATGTGTCTATGTATTAGACATGTATATATATATATATAGAGAGAGAGAGAGAGAGAGAGAGAGAGAGAGAGAGAGAGATGTGTGTATCTCTCTCTCTCAGTATATATGTATGGATTTTTTGTTTTGTTTTGTTTGTTTTTTACAAATTTCCAATGCATATATTATGTTTCTTATTTTCCCCATCTATTTCTTAGATTTTCATGTATACTTATATTTAATTTTTCTCTTGAGAATTTCAGCAGCAGCAGCTGACCTGATTTCCACAAAATATTTCTGATTCTGATTCTGCAAAACCAAACTCACTCAAAACCATATCACCCTCCATCTAAACCAAAGTTCACCTTCAGACACCACACACACACACACACACACACACACTACAGAATATATTACACAGTGGTGTGATCAGGCCAGAGCTCCGCTGTATAAACCCGATGCTGCAGTGAATGATATGTGCTGATGAACATAAAGACACAACAAACAAAATCAACAACAAACTGGAAGTGAGTGAAACAGTAAAGGGACTGCAGCGGTCAGAGCCCACAGAGAGCAGGCAAACCGCTCACCTGTCAGCTCACCTGTCGGCTGATGTGAGGCCCAGACTTTCAACTGCTAGGCTGAAAAAACTCTCCCCTCCCGTGTGACCGATATGAAGAGGAACAGCAGCAACAGAAAAAGAAAAACTCCTGGTTTACTGCCGCTCAGACATGACGGTCTGTCTGTGAAGAGGAGGAGTGATACAGAGGAGAGAGAGGAGCTGTTTGTCCCTTTAACAGCTGCACTTCCACATCATGACTCCTGCATCTGTTTGTTGTTGTTGTTTACACCAACAAACCTTATTTACTTTACTTTGTAATCAATAGTTTTTTTTTAGTGTCTTTATTTTGAAAGCAAAATGCTCTTCCGGTGTTACTCCGGCTGAATTGATGCCGCTGTAGTTCGGCAGCGTCAAAGATCGTCTATGGAGCGACAGATGTGTCCTCAGGGTCGTCCTGGCAGGCTCCAGAGGGATTGTGGCCTCTGGGTTGACCACCTGCTGGCTCTGTGGTTTCACTGGTTTACTGACACATTTTCCCAGTGAAGTTTGAGTCCATCCTCTTCCTCAGGCACCAGCGTTCTCTTCCTATTTCCATTTCCAACAACTTTATTTATGTCTGGTCGCTAAACAGACTCCAGACTCCAGACTTCAGGTTTCAGGTTTCAGGTTTCAGGTTTCAGGTTTCAGATCTGCTCTGAAGATTTTCCGTATCCTGTTTCCAGGTGGAGCTCAAACTTGGACTGACTGAATGTGCAGAAGTTGTCACAATACTGGGCTCTGATTGGCCGGCAGCAGCAGCTCCTCAGTTTTAATGAAGAAACGGTGCGTTCAGGTACTCCTCATCAACTCGAATGGTCGGAAATTTCCAAGTTTACCACAGAGAATTAGCTCTGGAATGGCCAACCGAGGTGTAAATATGAATAAGTTCTGTGATCCCAGAGTTTACAAGTCATGATGCGTCACCTGTGGCTGACCGGAAAACAAACTTTCAGCTCAACAGTACGCTAAATAAAATCCATATAGCTTTTTTTTGTCATTATAGTGTTTGTAAGAGACTGAAACAGTGATGTAATTTCCTCCTGGCGTTTGTTCAACGTTTACATCTTTCAGCGGACGATGTGATTGGTTCATGCTACTGCCACCTGAACACAAACACCTGGTAATAACCTAGCAGCTGGTCATGTGACTTTTTCTGACTTTATGGGCACTGAATGCAGCATGAAAAAAAAATACAAAACCTTTAAATGTGACCATTCACACAAAAATCACATTTTGATGCCGTCTTCATAAAAGATCATTTATGGATCATATAAACAGGAAAAGCTAAATTCCAAATGTTCACAGTACAGAACCTTGACTGAGCACTAAAACACTGACAGCAGCTCTGGTCTGATTTTTGTTCCTGGAAATAGAGTGCGAGTGAGACATCTTTCCTTTTCTCACCTCTCTGGCGGCGTTTTTTTCCCCTCAACTTGTAAACTAATAAGAGGCTCCATAGCGCCCTCTACTGCAGCCCTGTAACATCATAATTTAGGAGAGAAAAAAAAAAACAAACGTTAAAGGTCCAGGGTTATTTTTACATGTGACGTCATCATGTCTTCAGATCAGACCATTGCTGTTTTGGTTGCAGACCAGGGATTAGAATTTTTATTCTATTTTATTTTAATTTAATTTATACTCCGGTTTCTTTGTACAATCTTATAATGAGCACGTCTCAAATAACTGTATACTTGAATGTGTTTTTTTTTTTTTTTTTTTTTAAATGATAAGCAGTGGAGGAAGAGGTGGGAAGATGAAGAACCTATATCATTTACAGCTTTTATTCATCATTTTTATTCATGTGACTAAATCATCAGCTGTGCTTTCTGTCACATAACTCTCCTAAAAACTCACACAACCTCCAGACGTTTGACACTAAACCTGTTTTTTCACATTTGGATGAAGGAAAAAAAAAAACATTTTGAAACAGAAAAGACAGAAACAGAGAGGGACAGGCTCACCTGTGACGTCTGAGGCAGAGTTTTCCTCTGGTTTTAAAGTTAAGTTTCAGTTTCTCCAGGTGCTGCTGCAGCCTCATCCACAGGAGAGCTCCAGCAGATGGTGATGCAGCAGAAATCATCAGGATTCAAGTGTGAGTCCAAAAACGTGCAAGTCATGACTCATCAATATTCAAAGTCACTGATATCTCAGCCTGACTCATGAGTCACCAGTATTCAAGTTGAAGTGGTTATGGTTATTTAAAGACGCACACTGAGCAGTCTGAGTGGAGTCATGACTCAGCAGTTTCAGCCGCAGGATGTCAGCAGGTTGTTAGGCTGCTCTGCACTGTTTTTACCTGACACAGGTTTTTATATCACAGATTTTATGTTTTATGAGTAAATTTGTTCTCTTCAGTCCACGGAGCCTCTGCTGTTTCATCACAAATCACAAACTACATACATTCACTAATTTAAATAAACTGACATAAGATTTAAAAAAAAAGTTGATTTGAATTCCTGAAATAAACAGTCTGACCTCTCTCTCTCTCTCTCTCTCTCTCTCTCTCTCTCTCTCTCTCTCTCTCTCTCTCTCTCTCTCTCACTTGCTCTCTGAATTCAAATTTAAAAGAGCTTTATTGACATGAAAATGAGGTATTTGTTGTACACCGAGGCAGACATCAAGAAATCAGCACAGATACCAAATATATCAGTACTTATATACACTGGCTTATACAAGAAATCAGTACATATACGCATTACAGAATACGTGTATGTATAACAAAATTATTGTGTGTGTGTGTGTGTGTGTGTGTGTGTGTGTTTGGCTGCTGTTGTTTGCCTGCTTTAGCCTTCTTTTCCTTTTTATTTATTTTTTTTTATCCATGTTGACTGTTCTGTGTCTCACTTGAGCTTCATTCTAATTTTTTTTTTTTTTTTTTAAACTTGCCGGTGAGGCTCTGTGGTGGAACTGGTTGGAGAAGAACTGAAACTCAAAGCCAATGTTCATGAATCAATAAGCACACATAAAACCAGGAGGAGTGAAGGAAGTTCCCATCAGTGCAGGGAATTTCTTCCTCTGTCAGCACCAGAAAAACTATCACTGTTTTATTGTGATACGAAACTATTTTTACTATTAAATATTTGTTGACATTTTATTTTTAAACAACTTCTATTTTGTTTCCTTCTTTTACTATTATTATTATTATTATTATTATTATTATTACTATTAGTAGTAGTAGTAGTAGTATCATTGATGTCTACCTTCTACTGTACCTTTAATTATAATGTTTGTTATTTTTATTGTTATTTTATTTTATTTTATTTTTTTAAATAACGCATCTATTGAGCATTTTTAAACACAACAACGGGAGAAAAAAAAACATCCCCCCCGTCGCCTTTGATGCGCGCACTCTGCCCTGTGGTGCCGCGGGAGCGCGCCCTGTCGCCGGGGTGGTGCACGGTGGCGGTGTCGGGCGCGCGCGCGGGGGGAAAGTGGACGGCTCGGTGTCTCGCGGGCAGAGCGGCGGAGGGACACGCAGCGGCGGGAGTCCGGACACTTTCTGCGGCTCACACGGGACCGAACAGCGGCTTCTCAGCGGACGGTTTCCCCCGGAGCTGGAAGAGCGACTCCGCGGCTCTGCCTGGACGCCGGCTGCTGGAAGTTTCACCCCGCTAAGCTAACGTGGGAGAGCCGAACAATGCGAGCGAGCCAGCCGGGCTGCCGGACCGCCGCTGGCCGCAGCAGCTAACGGCTAGCTAGGAGGACTCAGCCCGGCCGTGACGGGGCGCTTTGACGCGCTTCCTCCGCCGCTTTTCACACAGAAACTCGCTTTCCCGGGACTAGCGACACTTGGAGAAGGCTTTTTCTTTTCTTTTTTTTTTTATTCAAAGAGCACAGAGGGTTTTAAAGGATATGGAGACGGACTCGGTGGCAGGCGACGTGGAGTCTCTTCACGGCGGACTGGGCTGCCTGGACCCGCTGGTGGACCGGATCCTGCTGGACACGCTGTCCCAGCAGCAGGGCTGGCTCCGGGTCTACGGTGAGCAGCCTCACGCTTTCACAGAGCACAGAGCCGAGTTTTTCAACTTGTTTCTAGACACATCCAGGTGTTGGTCAGTGTGTGTGTGTGTGTGTGTGTGTGTGTGTGTGTGTGTGTGTGTGTGTGTGTTGGGGGGGCGCTCAGAGTGGGACAGCCAGGTATGTCCAAGGCCGAGGTCATGGCGGCCACCGGCCTGCTGGGAGGAAACCTGAGCCGCTGCAGCCAGACTGTAAGCTGCTGCTGCTAAGAATAACCCGACACTGTACTGAGGCTGGCAGGGAAACTCTCCCTTTTGTACCCTGAACACCTCCACGGCAGGAGCAGGAGCAGGGGTCAGGGGTCAGAGGTCATATCAGCAGCGTCCCTGCAGCACCAAGAGGCTCAGCGACACTTGGGCAGGCTGGAGGGGTTTGAATCCAGCTCCTCTGAGTTAAAGGCAGCGGGTTCCTAACCTGGATCCCATTGTGTTCCAGGAGCATCTTATTCAGACAGTAGATTACAGAAACACACTCCGTAACACCAGAGGAAATATATATCTGTAGAAAAATGATTCAACACAAGTAATGAATGGAGTTGACACAAAGAACGTATGAAAAAAGAAGAAAACCTTTACATACTATACATGTAATAGAAAATAACACATACTAAAAATATATATCTATAGAACATCCATAGACTTTTCACCATTGAGCTTTTGTGTATTTTGTCATTTCTCTTTTTTTTCTGTTCCACTTCATAGAACCAAGTTTGCAGTGAACTCTGTGCCCCCGTCCTCTCAGAGTCACATGGGACAGATCAGCATGCAGCGCTGCTCGCTTTGCTGTCAGCGAGCTCAATAACTTTTATTATCACAATATGTTAAATCAGATATCTTGTGCTGCCGCTGAAGTGCGTTTTCACACCAGGACTTTTACTAGAACCGAGAGAAAACATCAGCAGAGCAGCTGTAAAACTTTAGTAGCTCTCTGTCCACCCTCGTCTTTCTCTTGTGGACGGTCTCTAAATGGGATAATCTCTGTCAACTGAATTAAATTACAGTGAACTATTCCTCTTGTTGCTGAGCAGTGGGACCCTGGGGCCCCCTCAGACCCCCATTTGTTAACATTTATGTTGGACAGCAGCTCCCAGTTCAGTTTTATTGCAATAATGCACAGATCAACATTATGAGGTGTTGTGGTGTTTAGAAACCTGGACAGACTGGCCTCAAGCTGCTGCATCCCCTCCAGTTTCTGCAGTGATGCTCACTATTTGACCTCTGACCTCCCTCTGTGTGTGTGTGTGTGTGTGTGTGTGTGTGTGTGATAGAGAGAGAGAGAGAGTGTGTGTGGTTTTTTGAACTTTTTGCAATGCCCTCTTGTAAATCCTGGCTGCAGGAATCATCCAACCAAAGTGCGATTTGTGTCCTCCAGTTTTAAAAAGACTGAAATGGAGAACAAGTTGTTTGTAAAGAGAATAGAGTTCAGAATTAGATTAGAGTAGAAAAATGTTGTCCGACCAAAGAGGGAATTCCTTTTCAGCTCATTTCATTTCCTTCATTATCAGAGGAGATCTTTGGTCTTACTGCACCGCTCAGTATTTCACAAGGGAAAAAAAAAAAAAACAGCTTTGAAAATGATGATATTGATGGCAGTTTTTTTTTGTAGTAAAAATACCTGTTTCATAATCATTTTGATCTGATTTTGTCTTTGTGCAGATGAGTATTATTTTTTGTCGCTTTGGCACTGCTTGCTGTACCTTTATTTTGAAGAGTTTACCCCGTTCAGTCAGTGTGATCAGGCTGGATTAAAGTGAAATGAACTTCACGTCGACCTCGGTGGTGCACGCAGCTGGGGTTCAGTCCTGTGCTCTTTCAAATTAAAAGTCCATCCCAGTGATTTTGAGTGTTTGTTCCGTTTACTAGTCATAAAAAAAGTCCTGAAAAGCCAACAGTGCTGCTGCTTTTAGGAAAACTCATGTGGAGGACTTTATTCCGCTGATGGAAAACTGGAGTGAAGAAAGTGTGAGGGCTCTGAAAGTTCATGTTCATATCGTAGTGGAATGAATGGAGGAAAGGGAGGAGGAGTGATGTGGCAGCTCTGAAAGCCCACTGCTCGCTCTGGGAGGAGAGCAGAGGAACATTTTTGAGAGATTAGACACTGGACATGCAGAAGGTCTGCGACGGTGCTTTTAAAGGCCGTAGGGAACTGGGAAGCTGGGAATAGAAGTCCAGTGACTGTTGCTCATAGTCTGAACGCACCATGAGTCACATCTGGTGCATGATGGTGATGATGATGATGATGATGATGATGATGATGATGGAAAACCTTTAACAGCCTCTGCTCAGCTGACCCTTGACACCTCAGTGTGTTTCTGTGTTTGTGGGGAAAGTCGTGTCAGCATGGTGCAGTGTGTGTGTGTGTGTGTGTGTGTGTGTGTGTCAGGTCTTCCTGGGTCTCTGTGGAGGTTTTTAGCTGCCGTGTTGCTGCTGATGAGAGGAGGTGGGAAGTTTCCGGCGAGTGGCAGGATTGAGATGAAGTGTCGGTAGATCCTCTGCTGCGTTCACTGCACATGGGAACATGGGACGTATGAGCTCCCTGCTTGAAAATGCTGCTCCTGTCAGCTTTCAGGTGGGGAAACAAATACTTAGGGAACTGGATTTCTTTGTTGTCTGTTGCACTGAAACGATTTGTTGATTATCCAAGTAGTTCACTGACAGAAAGTTAATCTAATGCAGTTTGGGTAATGAATACTTTTAGTCATTTATCAAGTAAAAAGTAGACGTGGGATTCACCAGAGGCCCCACGATATGATATTATCATATTTAAGTCATGGTATGATAGTATTGTGATTTATTTATTACCTTTATTTATTAGTTAATAATTTATTCCTAGTAAAACCCCCAAATATTTGCTGGTTACGGCTTCACAGATGCCTCGATTTGCTTGTTTTTGTGTTCATATCTTTACAAAATTAATACTTGTGGGTTTTTTTCCGGCTGCTGGCCAGACTGAGTAGGACATTTGAAGATTTGTGTTTGGCCTTTGTCCACTTGTGATGCAGATGTATCATTATATTTGACATTTGGCAGTTGAAATGATTCATTGATTAGTCAGAAAAATGGTTGATAGACTCTCTGACAGTGAAAGTATTCATGAGTTGTAGCCCCACCAGTCACCAGCCTGGGAATATCTGAAGTTTAATGCGAGGACTTTCACACAAAATGAGCCAAACTGACTGATCTCCATCCCTGAAGGCTTTTTGTGATCATAACTCTTAAATACCACAGCAGGGAACAGCTGCTGGCTGGCTGCCGGGTTTGTGGTCGACGCTGTTTGTTTTTCCATAAAACATGATGTCACGTGTGTCACCGTGTGTGTGTGTGTGTGTGTGTGTGTGTGAGAGAGAGAGAGAGTAGCCAGTCTGCACAAAACCTCTGATGGATTCAAACCTCTTCACACTTCCAAATAGCTCTTTTTTTTTCTCTCCCATGCGCCCTGAAGGCAGCATCAGTATCAGGACGTTGTGTCTTCATGATGTCATGTCGGTGTGATGTGAGTGATGTCACCCTGCAGGGCTGTGGCTCCGCCCTCCTGCCGCCCAGATGCCTCCAGTCAGGTCGTTCACTCGCACGCAAACAAGGTTTCCCCGCTCGGCCTCGCCGGTGCTGCAGGTTGTCATGGTGACCCGGTGACAGACCACCGTCCTCTGAGGTCACACCACACTCTGATTCACTTCCTGTGATATCAGCATGACAGGCGAGGAGGTCAGAGGTCACAGCGCCTTGAGAGCAGAGGGAGCAACGATTCCTGTGAGAATAGACCAGGAGCTTTTCCCCCCAGGTGACCCTGGTGAAGCCCGGACCCCCACCTACACCTGAGACGTGTCAAATTCATTCACTCGTACATATTTTGTTCAGTGAATTAAACGGCTTGGATGTCATACTTACATTCTGACAAAACGTGGCGAGATTAAACCAGAAAGAAGAAAATGCTTAAGTGATCCCTCAACCATTTTTGGCATTTTATTTTCCTCATTTTGCTGAGGACCTCCTGGAGGACTTTCAAAGACCCTTAGGGGCCCCCGAACCACACTTTGAAAACCCCTGAGCTTGATAAAGTTAGATAAAGATAGAGTCAGATAAAGCTCACCAACTGGTTTAATAGAAACGTGTTCATGGTGGTTTCCCCCGGCTGTCTGCGCGTCCCTCAGTTAATCTGGTGAAAATAAAATCCAGCAGTTTCTGGATTTCCGCACGTCACCTGAAAGCATCATGGTGCGTTCGAGGCAGCAGCAGCCTCCAGACTTTGTTCCTGTGTGAGTAAATCCTGATCCTGGAAGCTGTTTGCATGCGGACGGCGGCGGCGGGAGCGTTGACAAAGTGCATTAGCAGAGAAATGTCAGGGTATAAGCCTATTAAAGCTGACTGCATGATCTGCCCCCCTCCCAACACACACACACACACACACACACACACACACATACACACACACACACCCCTCCGTGCTGAGTGCAGGGCCAGCGGTCATCATCCAGGAAATCGGATGAAAGTGGGCTTAGAGGCACGCACAGCCCAACATATGCTTTAAAATTTCATCTCGTTAACCGATGAATAGTAACGTTTGTTTGCTGCCAATTAAAACGTGAGGCGGCAGAGTGTGAGGACGTCCTGAGGCACCAACACACACACACACACACACACACACACACACACACACACACACACACTTCATTTTGAATCTGAAACTACATGACAGGACTTAATTGTTCTGCCAGTTAACGATGCTCTGTTACTGGTGTGAGTTTCAAGGTGGCACGTTATAATTTAACGTGTTTATTAATATTTCACAGCAGAATAGAACATCAGTATACCAAAATATAAAAAACATTCTGAAGTGAAGATTTTGACTGTAGTTTAGATGCCTGAGATTTTCACCTGTGATTATTAAAGGTGAGAGAGGCCGTCAGGTGACACACAGCTAAATGTGATGTCTGTCTTACGGAGAAGCTCTTCACATTCCTGAGAGCCACCTGGGCTTTATGGACTCTTCATGGAGTCGCTGGCTCCAGCTCTTTGCTGTTTCTCTCCTCTGTTCTCAGCCTGGTCCCACACCTGTGAATCACATGTTCACCTTCAAAAGTTTCCGGTGATTCTGCGGGTTCGCTGTTGCCTCAGTTCAAATCAGCAGTCAGCCAATCAGCAGCGTTGGAGGGCGGGACAAACATTGTTGACATGATCAGGCTGTGCCGCGGCCTGAGAGCCTGACAGCGTGTCGGCTAACAGCGGGAACATGGGTGATAAACAACCCGCTTGATAAACAAATTAATTTTACGTGACGCCATGTCTTCTGAATATCGCCCGACGTTTTTACTTCACTGCGCTCGACTCTCGAAGCCCTGACAAAACCAGCATGTTGGCATGGCAACGCATCAGTCGACTTAAAATGATGTTCGATCCAGGCGGATGCTTCAGTCTCTAGCGGTCGGTCAGGGAAAATCAAATCCTGCTCCTCCATGGAAATCAGTCAGAATGAAGCTCAGGCTGAAGATGGAAACACAGTGGAAGGAGTTCACCGTTCAGTCTTGATGTCAGGCAACTCATTTCTGTCTCTGTTGTCTAATCCTGGCGTGGAATGTAGCTCCGCCCACTCCACCCTCTGAAGAATAAAGCTGGTGCACCCCCCCCCCCCCCCCTTCTCTTCAGCTTCATTCAAACCATCTCTGAGGTATTCCGCAGATACAGCTGTCCCTCGCTATAACGCGGTTCACCTTTCGCGGTTTCGCAGATTTTTTTTAGTGCAGTTTTGCATGTTTTTTTTTTTTTTTACTGGACTTATTTTTCTACGAAGGTTTGAACTTTGAGAGTTTAAAAGTGAGAGAAAAGTGAGAAAATGTTAATGCCTGTCTGAAAAGTGTATAAAGTGTGTAGTGAGGGCTTTTACAGCCTTAAAACATCTAGAATAATTGTAAAAAATAAAGCTGGCTACTTCACGGATTTCGCCTATTGCGGGTTATTTTTAGAACGTAACTCCCGCGATAAACGAGGGGACCGCTGTAAACGGATCCAGGTCTCAGATAAAAATGTTCATTCAACGCAGCGCCACCTTGTGTCTGAAAGTCTGCAGCTTCACCACGTTTTCAAATTCAAAATAATCCAAGTTAATCCAACAGGAGGCTTGACAGAGTCACATGTAGCTTAATCCTAACCCTCATTTCCATCCAGAAAACCAGGAAGCAGGGCTGCTGTTTGAGCTCTCAGCGCCCTCCAGTGGTCAGAAATCACTTACTGCAGCTTTAACTTTTCTGTGTCACATTTTCACTTTCTCACCGATGAAGTTCGTCGTCCATATTTGTGCCAAAACACGGAGTTAACGAATGCATTAGCTGATGGACAGACACTAAATCGGTGATAATTCTGTCTGCCAGCGGAGTTGGACGGCATTTCTGTTTTCTCCCCGTCCGTCTGTCTGTCTGCAGGGTATCTCAAAACGCTGTGGATGGATTTATATGAAACTTTGTGCAAAGGTTAGTTATGGCCCAAGAGCTGATTAACCGTTCATGCTGATTGGTCAAAAAGGGGCGTGGTAGTGGGCGTGGCCTAGCACAGAAACACCAAACCTCGTCTGATTCCAGCTTCACGAAGGTCTTTTTCTCTGTTATCTTTATGAAATTAACCCTAATACAGACTGAGGAAGACGTTTGAAGACGTTCACTTTGAGCTCTGATCACTTCCCATCAGCCTTTGGCTCTATTCTTAATATTTTTCACTCTAAATGCTGAAAGTTGCAGCCCTCGTCTGTATCTGGCAGCGTTTTTCTCTGATATGAGGATGTTTTCCATGTTGTTGCGTCAGACTGAAGTGCAGTCCCTGTCAGATCAGGTCCAGGTGGACTGAGCGGCTCGGGGGTCCCAGACCTCCTCACATGGCTGCTCTGCTATGTGAGCCGACTGAGGCAGAACTAAGTGGCTGAGGATTGCCGTCGGAGGGGTCAGAGGTCACGACAGGAAGGCTTCCCTCCGTCTGTTGTGCCGCAGGAAGCCGCTGGCAGCGCCGCGGCGCCCGCAGCTTTCTGGCAGGGAGATGAAGCGCCTTCAGATGGGACGGCAGACGCTCCGCCGCCCCGCAGACCTCCAGCGCTCAGATTGGACGGGGATTCTGGGAGTTTGGCATCTCCAGGCTGATGCACACCTGCTGTTTCCTGCGGGACGGAGGTGTGTGGCTGGAAGGATTGCATTGTGGGTAATGTGAGGCTTGGTTCATGCTCTGTGTGGTGGGACACACAAAGAGCTGCAGACGCCCAGGACCTCCCAGAAATATCAGCTGTAATGAGTGATTTTTGATTGTCATACCAAATGATTTTTTTTTAAATTGATGAACTCCTTGGCGTATAACTTGGTGAAAAATAAATCAGAGCCCAGAGTTACAGCTTCAAATCTCTCCCTGAGTCTGACCAGCAGCCAAACAAAACCAAAACTATCCATTTTATCGAAGGAAGACAATCTGAGCGTCTTAGTGATCTAATTTTGTGTTGATCAGCTAATCGCTGCAGAAAAGCCCGGGATCTGGCTCATACTTGTGTTTCTTCTCTGTCGAGTCGGTCCTGGTCTGAGCTGCTGAGACGCCATCTGCATCGCCTTGGGTTTCAGGCGATCCATGTGGACGCGGTGACATTATTGTGACTGGACGAGAAACAGCTCAACGTGCAGCCGAGACGAGTTTTTATGTATTATCAGATAAACTTCACACACGTCAGCATCAGTGCCGTGACACCACAGCAAGGCCGTGACAGTCAACTGAAACTAAACTGAGAAGTAAAACGACGTGTGAAAAAACATTTTAGTTTGACGTCAACACAGAGTGAAGAGCTATTCTGACGAACAGCAGCCAGATTAGAATAAAACCACTAAGTCCCACTGACACTGAAGAACAACTCAGCTGGGACCAGAGAACCCACTCTGGAGACTCAACTGGACTGGAAACACACACACAAAACAATACAAATTAATGAAAAATACAAAACTCATAACTGATTTGCATCAGGTCTGTACAAATGATTGTTCTCACCGCGTCACATTTTGTGATAATTTCAGGCTGAAATCAGAATATCTGGAACGTTCTAAAGCTGACAGACAAGACTTTGCGCTGATATTTCATTTCTTTGAATCTGACGACGCTCTTGCCAAAAAGTATGCAGTGTTCCCCATCGGTTTTATTGTTGTCAAGACTGGGCGGGGAAAAAACAGATAAACACACACAATGCATATTTGTGTGTAATCTGATGTGAACATCTCATTAGAGTCACTGCAGGCCGAGGCAGCCACATCACATCTGCCAGGAATCTGCAATCAATCAAACAGCAGGATATCAGGCTCGTCCAGATTTCCCTTCAATAAGAGGACGATCTGAGCCCAGATATCAGTGTTACATCTGCTCACACACACACACACACACACACACACACACCGCAGAGGAAGTGTCTGTCACTTCCCTCCCGTCACATCAGATTTATCATAAATCCGTTCAGAGGTTGGTTCCTCTGCTGACTCACTGCTGCTGCTGCTTGTTGAGTGTCAGTCCGTCAGACGGGGACACACACTCTGATGTCACACCACACACACACACTCTGATGTCACACCACACACACACACTCTGATGTCACACCACCAACAGGACTGGGAGAATTGCCTCCCAGTTTACACTCACACACTTTATTACATCCTTCCTTATGTGAGCTCAGTGCAGAAAAGCTGATATGACTTCATATGCCATGTAATTATGTTATGGATTCTTCAGCGTCTTGTACTGATATGTAATATTATACATTTATTTTCATGTGATGTTATGACATTTTATGGTAAGTAAGTGGATTTTCCCGATTTGGATTGGAGTTTTGAACTAAATGAGTTTTTAGTTTGTTAGAGTTTTATGATGTGTTGGATGTTTCATCACCCAGGTGTTGTGTTGTAAGATCTGTTTATGCACTTTTAGAGTATTGCAGTGCATCGTGACACAAATCATGTCTTGATCTGTGTATTATGATTTGTGTTGTGTTGTGAGGGCCGTGCCACTCAGCCAAACCTGATCTGAACATTCAGTTTAAAGTGACCGTCACATTTTCTCCTCCCTATGAGGGTAAGAGACCCTCCAGGTTTGACCCGTCAGCACTGCTCTGAGCTGAGAAAATGTCCTGAAGGATGAACAGCAACACATTAGTTTGGAGTTCATCGTCCACCAGCGACGACTGTACTGACTTAAAAAAGGAAAAAAAAAAAAAGAAAATAATCTCCTTGCAATAAAACAACAAAAAAAGAAAACCACATTTATTATCATTAAAATCAGATACTTAAATATTTTTGATCTTGCCTTTCACTTGCATTTAAATCCAGTCAAATGCATGCAGGTAGGTATTACTTACTTCGCTACAACTTGTGTTTTTGTCTTCCTGTTTAAACACCTGGACACAGAAAATTCAAACCGGTGTCTGCTGGTCCAGATCCACTTCAGACATTTGGAGAAGAGGCGCTTGTTCTCTCCTCTCGGGACGGAGCTGACAGGTCGAACCGGGAGGATCGATCACAGTCGTATGGAGGAGGAAACACCACAGCCAGCACTTTAACACACCATCCATCCTCACACTCCGCCGCTCAGGAGCTGTGCTAACATGGACCGGCTTTCTGGCTGAGTTACTGTCAGGTTTACCTGGATGTGTCCCTCCTGGAAACCCTGATGTTCCCCCCACGTGGAGCAAACATGAACAGGACAAGCAGATTTACTCCAACCAGAGAGAAACCATCAGATTAAGAGTTTACATGTCTGATATTTTCCTGTTGAACAGATTATCACAGGTTTACACCAACCCTCTCAACCTGACTGAAGATTCCTTCTGATCGGGCCGGTCTCTCCTGATGAGGCATTTTTATTCTGATTTGGCTGATATTCTGATTATTGTTGGAATATTACGGTCCGTGTAAACACAGATCGTGTCCTCCCAGCTGGGGACAGGAACTGAAAACACACACGGTAATCTCTGTTTGCAGGTCATGAGACACATTAGCTTGTTGTGAGCTAATCTGTTGCACTGTTAGTTTAAATTGTCCCAAACAAATAAACTAAGAAATGAATCGCCGCCGCGTGCTGTCGGTCCAGAGGCGGGTCAGAGGGGCTTCAGCTCGCAGCGTTTAGGTGTGTTCGTCTCTTCTGCCTCCAGTGGACAATGGAGGCTGATCACAGGAGGAAATGGAAAGTTCCTTGCAGGCCCGGCTGTAATCAGGACGGGGGCTCCGAGACAGGATTTCCCCTCCGAAACAAAAACAAGAGGCCACCCTGCGCCGCTCCAAAATAAGCTCCTTTCTATTTTCAGGACAGGGCGTCCCTGAGTGAGTGGAAAAACACAGGACAGGGCGAGGGTCTGCTTTTATTTTTTTTTATTTTTTTTTTTTTTAATGCCGCTTTTGGCCACTAAAAAGTTTTCTTGGCAGGTACATTTTTTTTTATTTAATTAAAAATTTAGTTTTTCAGCTGTGTTGGGTGAGAGGAAAAGATTTGAACACTTGTGTCTGAGTTTTTTTGTAAGTCAGAAGAGGCTCAGAGGGTTACATCACTATAAAAACTGTTTGTGTCCTGTGCTCTTCCCGCGTTGCGTAAGCTCGCGGCGTTCCCACAGTCATGGAATTTTGAAAAGTCGGGGAATTTGATTAACTCTTGGAACAAGTCACAGGATGTTTTCTTAGCTTCATTTTAAAAAAGTCTGTAACCAGTTACTCACCAAACTTTCCACTGTGTTCAGGTCACTTCCCCCGCAGAACAACAGCAGAATAATAAACTTTAATAAGGGGTAAAGAGTTTGGGTCAAGGAGAAAAATACATTTTAGAGATCGCTGCTGAGTGACTCTGGGAACCGTGAACTTTTTGGGAAGTCTGCCGGTCGACCCCCAGCAGAGACATGTGGAGAATTCACCAGGCGGTCCTTGAAGGCCTCGTCCCACTGCTGTTCACAGGCTGATTTATTGTCCTTTTTACGGCCCGTGGCTATTTTTAGCGCGGGGCTGCTGATCTGTGCCCCTGGTTTCCGGCGGGACGGGGCTGGGAAGTTGACAAAGTGGCGTCTAATGAAGCTCTGGGCCTGGGCCTTTTTTCTTTTTTTTTTCCCCCATGATGTTGTGCTTGTGCTCTCGTACATCACCGTGCAGAGGCAGAACAACAAACTGGAGCAGCCTCCCCATCTTCCTCTCCACTAAATTACAGCTCCCCAACATGAGCACCCCCCGCCCCCCTCGTCTCTCCTGGGCTCCCTCCTCTCGCATATTTTAGGAACACAGGAATATCGGTTGCATAGTAACTGCAATACAAAGCCAGCTGTCCCGCACAAAGCCATCGCATCTACATGTTTTCGTCATGTAGCTTCCACTCATATCTGGAGTGACGTCCAGTGAGCTTCACTTCCTGGATCTCCATTACAAGTGACTAACAGTGAGGAGGTCAGAGGTCACAGCAGCCTGACAGCAGAGGGAACAAGTGGCTCAGATCTGACCTTTTGTCTGCATGTGACACAGATTTTTTGGGAGCAGTATAAACACAAAAAAAATCTGATCTTCTCAGGTGTGCACTGCATCCGTAAAGAAAGGATTTTTTTTTTTTTAAACCACTGAACACACTTCTCCTTCCGCCTATCTCAGATCTGCACTCCGCTGAAGGTAGAGGAAGATCCACCTCTAATTAACTTTTCCTCTAACTACTCTCCTTTGATTTTTTTTTTTTTTTTTTTTTTTTAATTCCAAGATGTATGTTTCAAATGCACATCATATGTTGTGTAAATCAGACAGCTTCAGAGGTGCTGTAAGGTTTATTTCTTCTCTTTGATGGAGCCAGGCTAACATCTCCCATAGACTTTAAGTCTTTATGCTAAGCTAACAGGAAATGCTACCCATAGGAAGTGAACCACTGGACGTCCAGAGCAGAAAATCAACATCTGGTCTCAGTCTGGGGAAGTCGGGGGTATATTGCTGAAAACGTCGGAGTATTCCACCCACCTTCATATTTGTGTTTCTTTGTGTTTTCTGTGGTGTTTTTTAGCACTTTGGTCCGTGAGCAGACTTCGTATGTGGATGAATGACAATAAAGTTGACTTGCCTCGACTTCTCAGATCAGGTTTGGCTTGCTTTGTGGACGCCGTGGCTGCAGCTACACTGAGCGGTACGAGGCAGCCTGTTATGGTCTTTGGCTCTCATGGAGCCCAGATCAGATAGGCATCGTGCCAGTGCAAGCAGAGAGGCAGAAAACACATGGAACGGATATTTTCAGATCTGTGTTTGGCTATATCCATAGAAAAAGTAAATCTGATGCAAATGTGACGCAACTTTGTAAGCACACAGATCGGATTTTTTTTTTTTTTGCTTATTGTGAACTGCATCTGTCGTTTCTCGTGACTCGCCCTCGTATCTGTAATGACTTGATGCACGCTTGTCCACATCAGGAGGCCTGTCCCGTGCACGGTTCCAAAGAAATGGATTAAGAGCAAAGTGTAGGATGATGAAGGACGAAGGCTCGGGTCAGTGAAGTAATCCTGAGGTTATGTGCCTTTTGAGTCCAAAGTAAAGGCTAAAATAAAGATGAAGTTGTTTTTAGTGTTGGGACAGCAGGGAGTCAAAACGCTCGCGGCTGTAATGTAAAATCAAACTCCTAAAAGTGAAAAACAGCAAAATAAAAGACCACCACAGCTACAGGAGTGGCAGTGGCTCCTTTTAGGACCAAATGGAGGTCGTTTCAGGCGATAAACCTCCTGTGCAGGTTGTTTCCAGTGTAACACGGTGTAAACACAGCAATCACAGCACGGGTCACTGGTCAAACTGGATGCAAACAGGCGGCGGATATAAGCAAGAAATCAGACCTGGGCTCTAAAACCTGTGGTGTAAACGTAGCCTGTGAGAACGCTCAGGTCAGAATCTCTGACTGTCTGCAGAACAAAAACTGGAGGAGAGAGGCAACAAAAACGTGAGTCGGTGGATAAACGGGCTGCAGATTTTAGAGATGTAACCGAAGAGAAATCTGAGAGGTGAACTGGGATTGACTCCCTGTCATGGTTGAGGTTCTCGTTGTTATTCAGCAGCACGCGTGATGTAAATGTGACATGTAGAGATGTGTTCACGCTGAGGTCAGACATGGATCACACACACACAGGAATGTGAACAGTCGAGGCCGGATCCCAGGGAAATAAAAGACAGAGGCAGGAGAGAGAAGAGCAGGAATATCAGCTAGACGTTACATCACTGTGCTCAGGTTTAACAGTGTGTGGTGTGCTGTAGTGTGTGTGTGTGTGTGTGTGTGTTTTCTCAGCCTGTTGTAGCCCTGCCGTTAATGGGGTGTTAATGCGTCCTGTTTCCTTCACAAACAGACACAGGACCTGACCTCGTGTTGTTGTGTTGAGGCCGCAGACGGACCATGTTTGTTCATTTATTTATCCATACTTTTGGCCTTTTTTCATGTCAAAGCAATGAAATGTATTCAGTGATAAACTGTTTTATTATCATTAGTAGTATTGTTAGTAGTATTGTTATTTATCGATAGAAGAATTTCTCAGTCAGACGAACTCAAAGATCACGCCTGTAGGCCGCCCTGTGTTTTAAATGTATTTATGTGTGATATCCTCCTGAGACCCGAGGAAAAAAAGTGTCTTCCAATTTAACTTTTTTTTTTGTGATTTCTTGTCTATTTAGAGTTAAAACAACAACTCACAATCTAGAATTTCAAAAAAATATGTTTATTTTAGATTTTACAGTATGTCCACTGTAGTGGATTTTACTGTAAAAAACAGATAATTTTAAATTTAAATAAAAAACCAATCAAATAACCACAGATTATCAATTACAGACAATCGATGCCATTAACAAGAAAATATATAATTTTCATAAGTAAAAACCAATAGCTAAACAATATTTGACTTCCTGTTTCTTTTTTCACTTCCTGTTTTGTTTTTCTGTAGCTGCCATTTTGGCTCAATAGAAAGTGGGTGTTTCTCTCATCCCACCTTATCACATGAGATATCATTGGAAAGGCCTGGATCTCCTCTGTACAGTAAACCAGGACTTGATAGGGGAGCTCAAATGAGTAAAAGGATATAGACGATCAATTGATGTCCATTACAGAGGACATAATTGAATAGGCTGGGTCTCAGGAGGATGTATTTGCGTGCAGGTTGAAGTTGTTGTTGTGATTTTATTTTTTCTGTTGTGGCTGCCAGACTGCCGGTCAGACCTGGACAGACAGTCATTTTGGTGATAGATTTTTGTGTTATTGTCTTTAAAGTGCTTTGATCACGCCACAGACGTGCGGCTGTTTGACGTACGACATGAGATCGGCGTGAGTCTGTCTGATCTGTAGCAGTCGCCGCTTCGTCCGTTTGGTTCGCCCACCGCTCTGCCTGCCGCTGAACGCCCCGCGCGGAGGCCCAGATATCGCTCATATCACAGAGAGTTATGTAGGAAGTTGCAGAGAGGTTGGTGAACCAAACAGACTCGATGGCAGCTGGTACGGATCAGACAGACGGACAGCATCAGACGTTGTTGCATAACAGGCAGTCGAGTCTTCATTAAGCTGTTTCACCTCGTCTCACACTGCAGCGCGGCTCGAGACGCTGAACCCCGGCCGTGTGCCGCCGCCTGGGGAGAGTCACGGCACATAAACCACCTGACTGCTCCTGTATTCTGTACTCTGCTGTAGTACACCGCTGCACTGTGCAGTACCACACCATGCAACACTGTGCTGAGCGTCTGCTGTGTACATGTGTCTCAGGTGAGTCTGATCACCTGACTGACATCTGGCTCGATGTAAATGTGGTTATCCTGCTGGCTTCCTGTCCTGTTTACCGCTCACAACCGCACTTCCATTTGATAATTTAATTTCAGGCTGAGCCATTAACATCAGGCCAGGGAAATCATTACTCCCTCACTGTTGTTGGATTATTTATTTATTTATTTTTTTTTTTTTGTAAGACTTAAGGGTGCTGTTGTCTTTAGTGGACAGCTCGCAGTCGACAGAGGCAGGAAGTGATATTTGACCGAGGTTCCCAGGCCGAATGTGAACACAGGGCGTTTGGGTTACATGACACTGAGCTGAGCCAAGTGAGGCGTCAGGATGCTCTGAGTTCACTCATTCAGCCCTTTGAAACGTGAACAAATTCACTGGATATACGTTTTAAAGAATGCCACAAAATTCCCCAAAGAATTATTAAACAGAGAAAAAATGGCACGAAGAAATATTACAGTAAAATGCCACAACGTTACAGAAACAAATTTAAAAAAAAAAAAAAAAAAAAAAAGGAAAATGACCAGTAAATTGTTTTTTTAAAAAAATTCAGGAAAATACCTGAAAAAAAAAATTAAACTAGAAAAAAATGACCAGAAAACTAGCAATGTAAAATAATTACAGAAATGGGACAATAAGGACATTATCAGAAAGAAATTGAAGAAAATAATATTTTTTTAAAAATTATTTAAAAAAAATAATAATTTTTTTTAAAATGACGTTTAGGTTGGAAATGAAGGTGTAGATGATGTTAAACAGTAAGTTGGAGTAAAGATGATCTTACTGTCTGACTGTGTGAGTTTGGAGGAGCACAGAGTCGCGACCCCCTCCTACCTTTTGATGTCACTAAGTTGTCAACAGGAAGCCCCTGGCAGGAAGCGGTCGCTCCCAGTCCATCTTGTCCTCAGAGCGGCGGCGGCGGCGGCGGGTCGAGAAGCCACAGCTTAGCCCGTCTGGGTCTTAACTCTGACCTACATGCAGCTCCGCCCGGCCACCGCCTCATTATCCAATAATTGCAAATATGTGGGTCAGTGTCTTTTAAATCCCCCACTGTACTTCACACACAGAGTCGACACTGTACGGCAGCCCATCATCCTCATTCCCACCGCTCTTTCATTCAGATTACACCGTTCCCACAGTCTCTGAAGACCTGGGAACTCTGTGCAGTTTAAAATCATGTTCTCTAGGCCTGGATAAAATTATTTTCTGGATAAAATGAATATGAACATGACAAATGGCAAAAGGACGAGAAGTTTTTGAATGTACGGAAAGTTTGTTGGTGAAGTTGATGGTTTTTTTTTGTTAAATGGTGTTTTTGAATCGAGTCTCGTTAGGATTTGATCATGGAAACTTAAACGGGTCATGGAGAAGTCATGGGAAAGGTGAAAAGATGTGTGTGTGTGTGTGTGTGTGAACCCTGTGTGTGAGGGCGAGTCAGGAAATTTAATATGTTTTACAAACGTGTCATTTTCCAGGAATACTTCCAGCTGGTTTCACACCTTCACTGCATTAGACAAGAGGAAGCTGGCAGGGAAAACAGCATGAACTAACCAGGAGGGAAGAACATTTCCAGCTCATGGAAATGCTTCAAATTCTCTGTAAAGTCTAATAAAAGTCCTGGGAACTCTGGATGCTCATGGTGACATTCGAGAACAAAACTGAGTCAACAGAAATGAGTCATTTGTTGGAAGGTTTTGCGATGCTCTTTCCTTCCAACGCTCACTCCGATTTCCTGTATGAAGAAGATGATGGGAAAAAAAATACTGGTCACATTTATTTCCTGGGCGCTGGTGCTCTGACCTTTGACCTCGTTACTGTTGCCTATCGGTGATGTAACTAATTAGATTAACTCCATTTACTGTAATAGAGTAGTTTTTTGTGTGCTATTTTAAATTCAGTAATGTGACTTTTCCTTCTCTACATTTTGAATCACACGTTTTACTGTCACTGAAGCACATTTTTACACCAGGACCTTTACTTCCATTTTAGTAAAATATCAGCAGGGAAACATTACTTCCACCCCCCCAGCGCACACACACACACACACACACACACACACACACACACGCCCCCTCGATGTTTTTGGCAGCCTCTCTCTGGCCCTCGTGTTGCTCCTCATGGCTGTAGGGGATGAGCTTTCTAATGAGGCCTGGCGTTGACAAAAGCCCGGGGTGCCCGTGTCGCCTCCCTGTGGGACGCCGCTCCCGTTTCCTGTCTGAACACAGAACTGAGGCCCAGTCGAGGGGGTTGAGAGGGGTGAGGGGGGGTTGGGAGGGGGCATTCTTTACCCTTAATGAATATTTATAACCTCCTGGCTCTATCAGGGTGATGGCAGCATGGTGGCATCAGTCGGTCGCCCCCAAAAACCACGTAATTCAGTCAAATCCTGCTAATATATCTGCTGTGGTGAGCTGGTGAACTAATGTACTGTTAGTATCTACATGGCAGTTACCCAGTCTATGTGAATAATGTGTGCTAATATACAACATATTACATTTTTGTTTGTCTCTCTACAGTGTTAAATTCACTTCTTAATCCTATTTGAAGAGAAATGTTTGAAATGCCTTTTTTTTTAATATCTCAAAAAAATAACTGGGTCACTGTTTGTTTTATATGCATTCATCAGCACATCGGTGGTGCAGTAATTTGGGAAATGTTCACATTGCTGTTCAAATGGCATTAAAAAGTCTGTGAATGTCTTAAATGTGACTTTCTGAAACATGCAGTGGAAACGCATCTGAAACTGCATTTAGACCATCATGGCACAGTAAAACTCCCCATGCAAATCCCTTAATACTTATGATATTTAAGTTTCTAGCACTAAAAATAGCAACAACCATGCAGAAATATGCTTGTTCTTCCCTTCTCTGTAAAGGGGAGAGCAGTTTGCTCTCTCTCATTTTTCATGGTGGCAGGACAGGAACATGTACCAGTCACTCTAACCACCCGCTTGAACATAACGTGGTTTTGATTTCCTGAAGTGGAAAACTCGCAGCTGAACGCTGAATCGAGGCGTTTCTTCCATTACTGTTAAGTTATTAAAAACAAA
This sequence comes from Myripristis murdjan, assembly GCF_902150065.1. Lineage (NCBI taxonomy): Eukaryota > Metazoa > Chordata > Actinopteri > Holocentriformes > Holocentridae > Myripristis > Myripristis murdjan. The sequence goes on from NC_043996.1 coordinate 32,472,414, forward strand.
CCTGAGATAAGCTCAGGAAGTTAGATTTCTCAACGATTAAGAAACAAGAAGACAGACACATAAACACTGTGTGCAATTTCTGTTTCATGTCTGCTCACACGGGAAACCACAGTCTGATGGTCTGGTGTTTGGTGACATCTGATTGGACGGGGCAAAACGAAGCTTACGTGCTCATCTGACAGCTCTCTTCCTCCCAGGAAGACGATCACCAGTCGTTGAGCAAGAAACAGCCAGACGGCTTCTGCCTCGGCCTCAGAACAAGAAGTACTCGCCATCGGTGCTCGACAAACCTCAGCTCGTAGTTTTTTAGTGCTCGTGTCGTGTGAAGAAAAAGTCCGCCAGGGTAGTATGTCAGAGTCTGATCACAGCTGTCGGCATCCAAGCTGCTTCGGCCATTTTGGAGGCCTCCATCTGTTTCATCTGGCTGCGTGGAGGAAGCCCGAGTTAGTTTGACCATGAGTGGATGGAGGAAAAGCCCTGAGGGCCGCGGCTGCCCGGGCCAGAGATCCTGCCGATCTCCGCCTGGCACCGAGGCCTCGTACCGCTGGCATCATCACAGGAAAAGCTGGCGTCGAGCCGACATCCCGCCGGCTCCAGAGCAGCCATTGGACAGATACAAGTGGAGGACATCTGCTCGGCTGACAGCTAGGGCGGGCAGGATGGCCGCCCCCGAGGGCAGAGCGCACGCCGCCGAGCCCGTCCACCTGCGGTTCCTCAGCCTGCCCAGGTTCAGCAGCGCCGCCGCCTCGGGCCGCCCCTCTGCTCCCACTGAGCCCGCGGGCCAGCGGCGGCCCGGCTCGCGCCACAGGATCATCCCCTTCTTCAGGTCTCTGTCTGAGCCTGGCGCCGGCAGCGGAGGTGGCGGCTCAGAGAAGAAGCCGCTCAGGAAGGCGGGATCGGACGCCGAGCAGAGCGTTCCCTTCGTCAGCGGCCTCCTGACCTCTTGGACTCGCAGGATCAGCCGAGTCCTCAGCCGGGACGAAGTCGAGCCCCCTGCAGCAGAGTCTGGTAGGCTACATCATATCAGCTGGGTTATTCACAGGAAGTGATGTCAGACTCCACACCGCCATGTGGTTTCGTCTGAGAGTTGCTGTTTGTTTTTATGTCCCTGTGTTGTCTTGTGGGATTGTGCAGCTTTCCTCTGTAACACAGTGTAATTTCTGTGATTAAAACCCCACATTTGAATACGCTACCAGGGGCGGGGGGAGGGAGATGCTCCCCATGCTAATTGAGAGGAATCAGCCTTGAGCTGTTTTTAAAGGGAGACATTTACATTCGTTTAAAGCGTCCTGTGTGTAAGGCTCAGCCAAGCAGCCAGTTTGAAGGTTAAGTTATGCTAATTGCATTTTCCAGTGGAACCCGGCATGACGTGCAGACGCTGTGTTTTGAGCCAGGCGATAATGAATGTGTTTTCATGCACATCTGACAAGTGAAGCGCACGGAAGAATCACCAAGGAACCACCTTCACAGTTTTACAAAACATCAGCTCTTCATTTTACCTCAGTATTTCCTTCATTTGTATCCCAAGCTCTCCCTCAACACCTCTGTGACCTGCGACTCTTCACCTTCTCGGCCTGTAATGTCAGTGATCAAAGAGTTAAAGTGTCTCCTGCTCTGACGCTGCTTGTAAATCACTACCAAGACGAGTATCAGCTGAATGTTGGACATATAAAATGTAGGTGTGATTTCCCAGCAGTCCCAGGGTGCTGTGGCGCTCCTCCTGCAGCGTTTTTCCTCTGTAGCCTTGGCCCGACCTTTGGGAGCCGCATCTGCAGCAATACATCAGCCTGAACTGGAAAGTGATCCACGTTATCTTTGACCTCCCAGCAGCCTCAGCGTGCTGCGGGCGCCGGAGCGCTCAGCCCTGCTGTAATTCACAAAGCGGGGACCGAAGCGCCCGTGCAAACCAAGAACTTAGAAATGATTTAATTTCGTCTCCTTGAGCGAGCGCTTTGCCGCTTTGCTGCCTCCCCCAGGCCGAGCGGCCCGGGTCATGTGACCGCACGAAGGTCCGCGCCGAGCCATCTGAGGCGTCACGTGGCGAGGCGCGGATCGCCCTGCCTGTCCTGCAGGTTCTGAGGTCACACACAGTGCACAGTGCCGTGGTGTGCTTCTGAAACCTGGACGTGATGAGCATCAGTTCATCAGAGAGCCTCACTCTGTCGTCTCCAGCAGCCATGATGTGTCTCATCCTGCCGGGCGAGAGGCTCTGCACAGGCAGGAGCTCACTCATAAATCACAGCAGACAGGAAGGACTGTGTGACAGTGCTTACTCATTCATTCATTCATTCAACCTTTATTTCATTTTCAGATGACAAATTGAGAGCACCAGACCGAGTTTTCAAGTGTGCTGTGATTACACACAAGAAACAGCAACACAGTGTTTAAAAAGAAGAAGAGAAAAATATTGATAATTGATATTCAGCTGATAAAAATGGCATCAATCGATTCAATAAGTCAGAATTAGGTGAGTGATTTAAAATGACACAGGGCTGCAGGTTATGTGTCATCACAGCAGACGTGTCACTGTTCCCTGCTCAGGTGTAAATAAAGCTGTATGGATGTAGATGATGAGGCAGATGTGCCCGTAAACAGGCAGATGCATCGCCGCCTCTGTGCACGTCCTCTTTCTCTAAACCACGTGGGAAAATGTGGAAAAAGCAGAAAGGAAACAGAGCTTTCAGTTCAAAAGTTTCTCCCCTCAGCCCCGGGGCATGCTGGGTAGTGGCGCTGTAGTAAACCACAGAGCTCTGGGTCGGGTGTTTCACTTCTCTGAGCTGCAGTCGGTAAACAAGCCTGTGGACGTGTTGTTCCTCGTGGCGGGCCGGCACAGAGCCGAGCCGTCTGAGGCCGACAGCAGCAGCTCCGGCTGGTCGGAGGCTCATCAAAACAAAGTCCAGGCGCCTTCGATTCAAACTGATCTCTACAAGGGTTTTATTTTCCTGCTCTGCTGTGAGAGCCGAAGCTGCAGAGGCCACCGCAGCTTCACAAAGGCAGAGGGGAGGGGGTGTGTGTGTGTGTGTGTGTGTGTGCGCGCTAGAGGGGTTTCCTTTTGTATGCAAACGCTCCCTGCAAATAAATGCACTCACAGTAACAAAAGGAATGTGCTGGGCGGCTCCGCGGCCACCTCAGAGCTCATTAACCTTTCAGACATCGGGCCAGCGGCGGTGGGAAAGTGGTGGATTCCACCTTTATTCCTCCCAGCAGCTGCTGGGGAGCGGCAGCCTGAGAACACGGATCCTGCTGCCTCGCCGCACAGACCACACTGTGACCGCTGAGGGGCTTCACAGGGCTGATCGCCTCTCTCCTTCTGTCAGCATCTTTAAATTTGACAGTTTCATGTCATAAGACTATAAAACTTTAACAGAAACCATCAGAATGTACTGCTCTGCACCTTTTGATGGTTTTAGCTACATTTCTGCAGACGTTTCCTGCAGACGTAGCGGTGATGGATGGGTACAGGGCTTCTGCAGGTCCTTAAAAGTCTAAATATCTCAGTGTGAAATGTCTTCAGTTATTTGAAATGCCATTTTCTTAGGTTTTAATTGGTGAGCAAAATGTCTGTTTTCTTTATGTGGGCTGGCGCGGTTAATGCCTAGTGTTTATTTTTGTCGCAAATTAAGCTTAGATTGCTTTTCAAGTCACATTAAAACGTCTTTAAATGTCTTAAACTTGTAGGAGAAGACAGACAGTCACAGAAATGTGCCTGAGTGTTTCACCAGAACCCTGTCTCCTTTAAAAAAAAAGGTTTTTGATACGTGTGCAGGAGGGTTTTTTCTCTCTCCTTATCAGGGTGGAAGCCAATGTGGGCTCATGATAAACACAGTAATAAAACTTCTTTAAACAGTTTACACAATGCATAACAGTCAAATCAAATGAAACGGTGTTTGCTTAAAACAAACTAAAACAAGCCAAGATAAAGCAGAAGAACAGAGGGCAAGTTAATATGAGGAAAAAAATAGTGCAAGTCTATAAAGTGTTTCTTTTAGCTTCAGCTGCAGAAGTAATCTGCAAAATATTGAAGAAATTAATGATTAAATGTGTGTCAGTAGTTATGGACAGAACAACTGACAATAGCTGATATATAATAATAAAAAAAAATCAGTTTATCAGTGTAACCTCCAGATAACCAGCCACTTTTTATCTATGAAAGCAGCATTTTTGTGCTGTGGTGCGTTGAAGGGCACTGAACAGGAGGCGTACTTTTTTAGTTTTCATACCAGCTGTTTATTACATAAGAGGGAATACACAGACTCATCACTGGAGCCAAAACCTGAACATATACACATATACATATATAACTTTCAAGTCATAAGCTAACAGAGACCTTAAATTAATTACAGATTGCATAGTTGTCCGATCTTAAATAAAAGCAGCATTTCTAAGAATTCTATAAATATCAACAGCAAACAGCAGGAACCATAAATCCAGAAACACAAAATTAAATATCTCTGGCTCATCTGTGTGATAAATTTCCTCTTTAACCCCCCTCCGGTCTCGTCAGCCTGACAGGAGGCGACTTCACCGCTGACCCCTGACCCCTGAGGCCCCGCCCCCGCCCCCCTCCACATGTGGTTGTGATTGACAGGCGAGTGGGAGGAAGTGTTTCAGAGTGGTGCTGACGGCAGCCTCTCACTTTAAATATTAAAGAGTTTGGCTGCTGCTGAGGAACAAAGACAGACAAAAAAAAAAAAAAAACGAAAACCACGGTAATTATTGATGGCAGCTCCGTCAGACGCTTCATGAACTCTTAATGTCGCTTTGGTCGCTTTTCAGATACAAGTTTGTGCCTCCGTGATGAAATCCTGACTTGTCACACACACACACACACACATCACGCAACCTCGCAGCCGGTTGTGAAACGTTTGGACTCACAGATGGTGGAAGTGCCTTTCCTGTTGTTTTTCCCCGTTAGGGATTTTTACTTTTTCTTAAAAACTGCAGTATTACTCCGCAGCGACTCGCCCCGCCTGCTGGATAAATGAACCGGACTGCAGGCTCGTGTTCTGCACGTCGCTTTGTCTCTCAGCTCTGCTTTGTCAAATAGCGCTAAACACAAGAGCTGGGAATCACCAGAGGCCAAGGGAAAACTTTGTCAGCATCTGTTTTATGTAAGAAGATGAAGTCTTCATTCTGCTCATGTCGCTGGAGTCATTTTTATTGCAGCAAAATGGGACAGACTGACCCACTCTGTCCGAAAAACCTGTCAGAGATGTTAAATCGATACTTGGTGATATTAAAAACCCCTAATATTCGCTGGTTACGGCTTCACAGTTGTAACGATTTGCTTGTGTTTTTCTGTTCATACCTTTATAAATTTAATACTCGTGGGGTTTTCTCAGCTGCTGGCCAGACCAAGGAAGACATTTGAAGACGTTTTGCAGTTGAAATATTAATCGATTAGTCAGAAAAATGGTTGATAGACTCTCTGACAGTGAAAACATTCATGAGTTGTAGGCCCACCAGTCACCAGCCTGGGAATATCTGAAGTTTAATGCGTGGACTTTCACACAAAATGAGCCAAACTGACTGATCTCCATCCCTGAAGGCATTTTGTGATCATAACTCTTTTAAACACCCACAGTGTGTATTGATCCACCTCAGTGACGGTTACTATGGTTAACGGCCTGAATGGAAACACTGGAAATTCACAAAAAATTCACCTAAAAGTTTCCCCACTGAAAACTGTGATGAAGGCTGATGGAAACTTGACTCACAGTGAGGATGAGGTCAGGCAGTCCTGCCCTACAACAGCCTCTCCAGCTTCTGATTGGCTGTCAGCATTTCATTGTATTGTAGTAAAACACCCTTTTCACAGTAGCTCACAATACACAGCTGGTGGAAACTTGCATTCATTTGAATTTTATTTTGCTGAATGATTGAGACACTGTGAAATTTGCAAAACATTTGTGAATCCTGTCCTCAAATATCATGATTGTCAAACAAGATCCTCTATAATAACCTGTAACTGAAAGCCAGCCTGAGCACGGCGGCTCAGCTGATGTTCTGTAAACACCGCGGGTTTGAATCCTCTGTCCGTCGCTGCTGCAGAGCTGCAACATGAAACAGCATAAAAATAACCTGCGGAGCAGACGGAGGACAAAATGTCACGGTGTCCCTTTAAGTGGCGTGCTGCTGCCTGACTAAAATAGGCCGGTGTGTTTCTGTGTGAATGAGCCGAGCGCAGAGCCCGGCCTCCTCTCTGCGCCCAGCGGGACGTCCCAGGAATGAACCGGGAACCAGTCAGGGAGCCAGCGCTGCTGCACAGACCAAAACAGAGCAGTGCGCCGGGACGCCGCTCTGATTCACTGTTTTGATATTTTATTTTCTGTGACGCTTTTATCCAGAGCGGCTCGCAGCCGAGAGCAGGACGAGTTCAGGACGAGTTCAGGTTCACACCGTTTTCCTTTCTGAGGTGAATTTTATGAGCAGGAGACTCGTAGTTTTTTGTGGGTGATTTGACAGTGATTTTGTTCAGTGGTTTTCAAAGAGCGGTCGGTGAACCCCCAGAGGTCCTTGAGGGTCCTCCAGGGGGTCCTGACCTTTAAATTTATCATTTTGATGAATAAATTATAGGAACACTTTACTATTATTTTGTAATTTTCAGGTCATTTTTGTGAATTTCCAAGGCTTTTCCCCCTAATTTTGTTGTAATCCTTTACAAATTTTGGGCTAATTTCCTGGTAGTCTTTACCGTCTTTCCCCCTATTTTCTGATTATTTTCTTGTAATTTTTTTTTTTTTTGTAACACATTTTTGAAAGAATTTGCTCAGGCTTCAAAGGGTTTAATGCTTTAATCTCACTACTTGAATTCATGTCACAAGTAGGAATATCACAGCTGGACAATTCCACAATGAACACAAACTAAAACATCTTTTCATATCAGAGTCACTTCAAGTGGAGGTCCGTGGCTTCATGAGGGGGTCCGGGGCTTCATGAGGGGGTCCGTGGCTTCATGAGGGGGTCCGGGGCTTCATGAGGGGGTCCGTGGCTTCATGAGGGGCTCCGGGGCTTCATGAGGAGGTCCGGGGCTTCATGAGGGGGTCCGGGGCTTCATGAGGGGGTGAGCATGGAAAGGTTTGGAAAGCCCTGGTCTGGATGTTTCCCAGTAGTTTTCGGAGTAGTGTTTCTGGTGTTTCCACTCCGTGTTTATCATAAGACGGAGCTGGGCGTCATGCGGTCGAACCTGTGACCTTGTGGTTTGGGTCTGCACAGAGCTGGTTTGTCTCTTGACCTCTGACCCTCCTGCTGCTGGAGCCAGGAGGCTGACTGAAGGCTTAGACATCCAAAATCTGACGAGGTGCTGTCGTCACATTTCATACGCTGAGCTCTGGGTGTGCTGCCTCGCTCCTCTCTCGGTGTTTGCGTTGGATTTGATGGTTTTGAGCTCAGCGTTCCTCACAGCCGAGCGCCGGTCTTGAAGCGCACATTTCCCTTTGCTGCTGAGAACGTCTTTCAAGCTCGGCACGCTCGCTAAAAGTTTAAACATTTTCAGCGTCAGTCACTCGACTCCGGCGGCTGCAGACATGCGAAGCTGCTCGATGGTGTCGGGATCAGGCAGCAGGAGCTCCTCCACGCCGAGCCGAGGAAACAGAAGCCGGTTCCAGGTGGTCGGATCAGTGTCCCCGGTGTAGCGGCTGTGTCGTGTTCTTGATTCTGACTCCAAACAAGTCAAAATGTCATCGCATTAAAAAAACAAACAAACAGTGAAGTGGATCTGTGTAGCACCGCCTCTCTCTCTGTGAAGGGTCGTATCAGGTCACATGACCCGGACTCCCCCGCTTGCCCCGCCGTCTTCATCTTTCATCTTCATGTCCCAATCCAATCCAATCCACTTTATTTATAAAGCACAATTTTAACAAACACAAGGTTTTCCAAAGTGCTGCACAGCAAGATAAAACACCACAAGATAACACAATAGAAGCAGAATAAAAAGGTAAAAAACACAGTAGGATAACACGATAAAATAAGATAAGATCAATTAAAATAAAATCAAATAAAGTAAAATAATAATAGTAGCAATAATAATAATAATAATAAAATAATAAAACAGAATAAATAAAATATATTAAAATATTAAAATAAAATAATAAAATAATAATACAATTATAATTTCTGTCCCCAAAGATGTTGACCAACAGTGATGAAATTTAGCACCACCACCACCACCATGCCACCAATGTTCTTAACGCACAAGTGAGGAATAAGTTTGGCTTTTCTAAGAAGGTAAATCGAGAAACACGCAGGCAGCAGCATCCACATGTGGACTGCAGGCTTTGGGGCCCAAACTGCATGGGATTAGCAGAAGGTGGGCGTGTCTGCAAAGGGGAGAGAACCCATTTTCATTCACACAGCTGGAGGTCAGAGGTCAAGGGACCTGCTGGAGACACACATGACAGTTTTTCCCTCAACAAAATTTACCTGAACTTTGGAGTGACATTTAAGGTGCTTGTTGACAACCTCACATGCTCCAACAGATTCATGAGGTCGTCTAGTTTCATATGATACCAAAAAATGTGATACTTACGTGAATCGATTTTTTTTTTCCTTCATCCCTAAATCTCATGGTTTTGGGTGTAATCTTCCCTTAATCTGCAGTCGTAGATGAGGTTTTCCACTTTGTGTCCAGCTGACCCTCACGTGCACGGCTCTGCTCACGTGCACGGCGCTGACTGGTCTGACTCCTCCCCCTTCACACGTCCCCTCTTAGCGGTGCATTGTGGGAGTGAGGCAGAGCAGCTGTTTCTTTCATTTCATTTTGTTTTATTTTAACAGCCTCCGTCCCGGCCATGCAGGCAGTGTTGCTGTTAATTGCAGTCATTTCCTGCGTCAGACAGCAGCTCGGCCTCGGACAACACGCAGCAGCTCACCCCGCTCGTCTGGCTGATTGCTGTCTTCAGGGACTCTAATGAGATTTTAATGTGGAGACGCCTTTTGTTCCTGTCACAAGTTGAATTCCTCGTGCTAAACGGTGTTTTCCCTGCTAGTGTGGTTTCTAAATCAGTTTGAACCAGCAGAGAGGGATTTTACATGACGTCTCTCACAGCTGATCCACAGCAGAGGGATGAGCTGCACTTTGTAGGTTTTCTCAAAGTACGAGCTCTGACCTGTGTGTACTCGCTGGTACTGAGGACCAGTACGAGTACTTCAGGAGTTACAGGCACCACAAAGGTCTGCTTCATATTTAACTGAACTGAGTCCCAGTAACATAAAACAGCTGATTAATGAAGGACAGCGGGTCATAAAAAGTGTCTAAAACAGACAAAACATGCTGACTGATGGCTGGCTCTTTATCGTGTATTTTAAATCAATAACTGGCAACTCAAAACCCGACTGAGTGAATGAAAGAGAGGAAGACTTTACGATGGTCTTTAATGCTGGACATGGAGCGTTCCTGTCTCATCTTATTAGCTTGTCAGCATCGCACAGTTAGCACATTTTTCTCCTCACCAACTTAAAGGAAAACAGCCTGCCGCGCTGGAATCAGGATGGATTTGATCTCAGTTTCATAACGTGGCGATATTGATTTTGTTTGTGTATCTGAGTACAGTATCAGCACCTAGTTTTCATGCAGCTTGATTCTACAAAATGCGGTTTTGCTGTTGATTGTCATTTTATGCGACACCCGCCACATTGCTGTCCTGGGAAAATATCTTCACGTCGCTCTGTGAGGACGGTTTTAGGCGGCGTCTCCTGTCTGTCTGTACCCGGTGAAAAATCCAACTCTAAAACTGTTTGAAGACACAGAGACGTGACAAGTTAAAATTTACCATCCCACCAGGGGAACTTTGGTTGCAGCCAGCTATATATATCTATAAATATACATAAAGAAAAACACATTCATTATTTAAAAAAAAAATCCATAATGCAACAAAGCATGTGTGCAGGAAATGCAACAGTTGTGGACAGATTAGAAGGACGAGTGTGAGCTCAGTTCAGATGAATGTTGAATGCATGATGAAGTTCACAGATCACATGTGCAAATCCAGGCTGCTCACCGCTCTGCAAACAAAAGAGACGCTGTGTGTTGTTACCCTGTGTGTGTGTGTGTGTGTGTGTGTGTGTGTGTGTGTGTGTGTGAGAGAGCCTGGAGGTGCAGCAGGAGCCTCAAGCAGAAGGTATTTACGGTGCAGAACAGCTGGGAGTCGAACACTTCAGTCACATGTGTGTATTAGTACATTTGAAGTCACAGTGAAAAAATGCTTCAGGAGTTGTAGATTTTTTTTTCTCCTCCACAAACACAACAGTCACACCCTCTCAGATTCTTCAGTGCAGCTGCACGTATCCTGTTCTACAAATCTCAAATGAACAAACTCACATTTCTGCCACAGTTGCTGCAGTAAATGTGCTGCAAAACACACACTCACACACCCGCATCCAAAAATGTCCAGTGGACAAAATCTGCGCATCCACACATCAGTGTGGTGCTATGTGAGTTAATGCAGTGAGAGCTGCACACCTGTACAACATTTCCTCACAAATGTATATATTTTTGTTGATATTTTTCCAGCACAAACACAAGTCAGTGCATGCAGCTGCTTGAATCTGACGCTACGAGTGTCACATGCTTTTTGCTGGCCTATTAACATCAGTATTATTAACCTTTTTATTTTAATTTATAGGCCTTTTGCAATTTAAAAAAAAAAAAAAAGCATTGTCACACCTTGCAGTGTGTACATTACAAATTCACAGTCCTTTCTCCTAAAGCATTTTTCTCCACATGTGACCAAGCTGTCACTCAGTTGTTTCTCACCGTAAATACCTTCATACTTGAAGTCGCTGTGCAGAGTGTGATCAGGACAGTCCAGTACGACCTGGGCCTTCAGCAGGACCTGCCCGGTCAGAGGTCAGAGGTCAGAGGTCAACTGCAGCTGACTCACTTTACTGACACGCCGGTCAGGCCTGTTCCACCACCTGTCCACAACGGGTCCTGACTCTGCTGGATTCCCCTGTCCAGAGATTTATTTTTGTATATTGTGTCACTCCTATGACCATCAGGCAATAAACAGGTATCAAATCATTTAATCATTTCAAATTAGATCAAGTAAAATCAGCTAAGCAACCAGAAAGATGTGAGATTTAACAGAACAGATGCAGTGCAGCTCTAACTTGATCTTGCCAAATAGTGAGCCTTCATCCATGTATGAAATCTGTTATAACTTGTTTATAATTGTTTATTATTGAGAGTGTCACAGTGTTTACAACCTAATTAATAACCCAGTAATAAACCAGTCATGAACCCTCTATAAGAGTAGTCTTATTGTGAAGTGGTGCTTCAGTCCTGACTGAGGTGGCAAATCAGCACCTGCCAGATGCTCCACCTGACCCGGCGGAGGGTCGTATAAAACAAGAGGTGTGAACACAAACACCAGCAGCTTTTTCACATGGAGTCCTGCAGGAGGCGTCAGTCAGGGGAGTCCTCTATAACAATAATAATAAAACTTTATTTGTATAGCACCTTTCATACAAGAATTGCATCTCCAAGTGCTTCACAATAAAAAGAAGAACATTTGAAAACACATTAAATAAAACATTAAAAAGAATAAAACAGCACGGGGTGGAATTAAAAAAGGAAAAGGCTAAAGACGAGAACTTTGAAATCAAACAAAAGATGCAAATGAAATAAAAGACGACAGTGTGGAGTGAAATATGAGCTAGTTAAAGGCTCGAGTGAAGAGGAAGGTTTTTAGTCTTCTTTTAAAGATATTTCAGTTTCATTCACTGGTACACTGGTTGTGTGTGTGTGTGTGTGTGTGTGTGTGTGTGTGTGTGTGTGCAGAGAGGCTGTGCTGCCTTCATGGGACCTTGGATTATCTGTCATGCAAATTTGCGCCCTGCGATAATCTGACGCTCACGATGTAACTGAACGCTCTCATTAAGAGCAAAAGTCTGAAGAGAGCATCTGTTTTTTCTGACTTGACAACATAAATGTGACAAAATTTGACAGACAGTCTGACGTCCGATGTCCTGAGAGCTCACCTAAACCCCTCTACAGAACACAGCAACAGTTTAGTGTTTCTGTTTGTGCTGAGTAGAGAAACACATCTGGACCAAAAAGTGAATTTGCCCCTCGGCTCCTGACCTCCTGATGATGATGATTTGATTTGTGGTGTTTTGATTCACCTCAGATTTCTTGTTTCGATGCCTGTGAGCTGCGTTCAGATGCCTTTCACAGGCTTTTAACCCTCTGAACGGAGAGCAGAGCGGCGACGTGTCTGTCAGCTCAACAGGAAGTGACCTGACAGTGAATTCTCAGTTTGACCGCCAGACGCCGAGCCGCTCTGCTTTCCCTCAGCCAGCAGACAGAATCTGATTTATTATTTACTGAAGTGGCCAGAGCCGAAATGTGTGGCATCGTTTGCTGCCATGACAGTGTTGGTTGTCATGGTAACAGTGCAGGGCGCCGGGTGTTTGCAGAGGTTTGTCTCTTTCTTTGAGGCTTCGTCATCTGTCCCGCCGCCGCCGCCGCCTGTCAGCCATGTTTGTAGTTCTGTGCACATCTGGTCAGCGTCACATGGAAAGTGACGGGGGAACAAAGTCCGATCTGATTGGTCAGAGCGACTTTCATCGCATTTCAAACCCTCAGCCGGTTCAGTCTCTACCTGAGAGTTTTTTTTTTTTTTTTTTAAATCCTGTCAGCCAATCAGCAGCGAGTAAACACACGTCACCGATCATCACTTTGAAAACAAAAAAGAAGAGTCAGAGGCCACGTAGCCCCGCCCCCGATTTCATCACGGGCACAAATATGACACAAGGCCTAAAATAAAGTGTGTTTGAAGCTGTGTGTGTGTGTGTGTGTGTGTGTGTGTGTGTGTGTGTGTGTGTGTGTGTGTGTGTGTGTGTGTGCTTCAGTGGGTCAGTCTCGGTGCCGCGCCCCTCTCTGTTCTCACATCTTGATAAAGCCGATGATGTCACCGCGCTGTGATTGGAGGGAGGCTGTTGTATTTACCGGTCGCCGTGGAGACGGGACCTGCTGCTCGGTGCAGGTCGACCAACACAAAGCAGCCTCTGTTGGCCTGCTGTGAGTGTGTGTGTGTGTGTGTGTGTGTGTGAGTGTGAGTGTGAGTGTGAGTGTGAGTGTGAGTGTGAGTGTGAGTGTGAGTGTGAGTGTGTGTGTGTGTGTGTGTGTGTGTGTGTGTTCCAGCCTCGGAGCTCAACACGTTTTTTCACTCTTCTCCTTTTCCCAGGTGTGAGTTCCAGATCAGGATTAGAGTTTGGGATGAAGATTAAAATAAGAATTGAAGCAACCGCTCGCACTTAAATTAAATTTTCTTAAAGGAGTGGATTAGTTTTTTTTTTTTGTTTGTTTTTTTCAGCTCAGGCTCCTCCATCAGCGTCTGCACTTCTCTGAGAAAATTGAATTTGAGTGCGACCCACTTCCTCTTTGTGACTGCTGACCTTTACTCTGCACTGTGGTCTCCTCCACATGGACGCTCTGATTATAAAGCTCATTTCACACACACACACACACACACACACACAGTCCACAGAGCCTCACTGACTATCACAAAATACAGTCAAATTAAAGATGGAGAAATAAAAAACACAAGACTCACAAGGCGAGTAACAGAGTTGTTTTGAGGCAGGAACTAGAAAAATAAATGAGTTTTCCAGAGGCTCCTTTAGACGTGAAGTGTTGAAAATGTCAAAACCAGAGAAATGACACGTCGTTTCATTAAAAGATAGATAGATAGATAGATAGATAGATAGATACTTTATTCATCCCGAAGGAAATTCACAGTTTTCAACAGTATCCACAGAGTACACGATTAAATAAATAAAAAATAAAGAATAAAAGATGACACCAGAGATCTAAGTACCCAATGTGCAAAAAAATGTGTGCCTAGATGTATACAATGTGCATAGATGTGGGCAATGTGCAAATTTACAGTATAAACAGATGATAAATAGCAGCAAGTTTTTTAAAAGCACATCAGCAGCATGAAGCCGCCTCTCATTTCTCTGTTTGAGGGCGGTCAGACTCACAGCCAGTTCAGGGGCCAAACAACGCTGCTTTATGTTTACTCAGCACTTTGGACCTGAAGTGGCTGTTGTCCTGATCAAAATATGTCCTGTGTCAAAATAATGGTTCATGGAACAAGTATGAACTTTATATGAAACACTTGTGCAAAACAAGACAAGGAGATCTGAAAGCAGAGTGACATGAGAAGAGCCACAGCATCGCTCCTTTTCTTCCTGACATAACCTGGTACACCTGCAGGCCGACGCCCAATCCTTCAGCACGACACAAAATCAGTCAAAACAAGAGTTGGACTGGGTTTTACTCATAAACGCACAAATAAAACCAGAAATGAAACTCAGATTTTCATGAGGTGTTTGGTCAGAATCCGGTCAAAGTATTTCAAACATCAAAACAGAGGCAGGTGGTTACAAAAACAAATGCACAAAAAAAACAGAATCTAATGTGTCCTCAGGTTGTTTTGCACACCTGAGACAGACAGGCGGCTCAGTCTGTCAGACAGGCTCCGCCCCCCACCTGTCCACGCTGCCGCCCGCCTCGCAGCTGACCAGCTCGAGGAGGAGGAGGAGGGGGAGGAGGAGGAGGGGTGGGCGGGGCCACGCAGGTGTTCAGTGGTGCTGATAGAGCAGGACGCTGCAGTGCATGCTGGGGTTTGTAGTATCTGCGCTGTGGGAAATATGAAACCGGGCCAGAATTAATAGAAAACTAAAAATCACGTGGCGGGTCTTGAGTGTTCGATTTAATTTATCAGATAAAAATGTCATCGTCTGCCTCACTGAGACGCTCAGACTGTCTTCATTTTCTGCTCATGTCTTTATAAAGTTAATACCTTATGTTATTTTATTTAATTTTTTTTGGCTGCTGGTCAGACTGAGGAAGACGTCACTTTGGCTGTGATCGCTTCCCGGCAGACTGTGACTTTATTCTTTTTTTTTTTTTTGTATTCCCTGAACGATGAGCTGCTGCAGGTGAGGGGTGTGTGTGTGTGTGTGTGTGAGCGTTCAGGTCTGACCTCAGAGCAGAGCAAGAGCCTCATGTGTGGAGGAACACATTTTTTAAAAAATCTGAATTTAAGGCTTTGAGATGTGTGACATGCAGTGATCAGATGGGATATCTGACCTCAGATCAGTGTCTGCTGCTTCCTGGGCTTCTGCTCTGGGCTTTGAGCTGTCGTGAAATCCACTTCAGGAGCGTGGAGAAGGTCTGACAGTCTGCAAGCTGAAAATTACCTGGATATCCTGCAGTTGTATGGTGTGTGTGTGTGTGTGTGTGTGTGTGTGTGTGTGTGTGTGTGTGTGTGTGTGTGTGTGTGTGTGTGTGTTTTCAGTCATGAGGCAGTGGTCTGATGGTCATGCTGCAGTTTCACAGACGTGTTTTTCAGAAATGATGTAAGAGAAGAGCAGAAAGTTCCCAGGAAGGCTCTCGTGTCTGTTTTCTGTTTTCTGAGGAACGTCAGCTCATTTGTTAGGAATTAGACTTTAATACCAGACTGAGCCTGACGTCACTGTGTGAGGAGGAGGAGGAGGAGGAGGAGGAGGAGGAGGAGATGAATCAGTCGGTCTCAGTGGGGTGTTTAAGAAGCACAGGAGCCAGAAATGACATCAAAATTAGCAAGAAATTAGAGGAAAAAGTAAAAAAAAAAAAAAAAATGAGAAACAAGAAAATTATTAGAAAAATGAAGAAGCAGAAAGAGAAAGTGGAGAACATATAAGACATCATTTTTCCTCTTTTTTTTTTTTTTTTTTTTTTTGTGAAGACGAAGCGTTGTCAGGAGGTTTTGGTTCCTCCGAGAGTCTGCCGGCTGATCCAGGATCAGCTTCACTTTCTCCTGAGAAAATAAACCTCAAGTTCTCAGAAGTCAGGGGAACTTCTGGGTCACATCAGGGAAGTGTGTGTGTGTGCGTGTGTGTGCGTGTGTGTGTGTGTGTGTGTGTGAGTAAATAAGATAACGGTGTGTTCCTGTTCTGGAGTGTACCGTGTGACCTCAGCGTGTTGTGTTCGAGTCCCGTCTGAACTCTCGGATGCGTTTGGATTCATCAGATTCCTGTCAGAAACCAAAAGAGAAACGAGACACACACACACATGAGCAAGAGAGGGCCATGTACAGTGTGTGTGTGTGTGTGTGTGTGTGTGTGTGTGTGTGTGTGTGTGTGTGTGTGTGTGGACAGGTGGTCAGGCCTCACCCTGCTCTCAGACATTCCCAGCAGGCTTTGGCCGAGCTCAGGTTTCCCTTCACACCCCCAGACTCCGCCCACCACGCACACACACACACACACACACACACACACACACACACACACACACACACAGACACTGTGTGCCATGCTGTTTGTTTGTTTTTGTGTGGTTCAGGTTGTTGTTGGTCCTGGAATTTCCGTAAAGTCGTGGAGTTTTGACGGACAGGGGAAGTAAGAGGATGTGATAAACTCTTGGGGTCAGTCATGTGACATTATGGATTATTTTGTCAGCCTCAGTTTAAAGGAATCAGTCAGTTCGTTATTCAGACATTTATTTTCCACTGTGTTTAGGTCGTGTGTCTCTTTAAGTTTTCTTCTGCATTAGTCCAGTCATTTTATGAAAAAACCGAGGACAAATTGCAAGAGAAGCAAACTCAACTGATTCTGTATCCTCAGTTTGTCCTGAGTGAGGGGAAAAAAAGTCCCAGGAAATCCCATTGGTGGAAAGTTTTGAAAATCACCTATTTATGACCACATATTACCAAAAAACACTGTTTTTAACACACAGGGGAAAGGGGTTCAACATTTTACTTTCAGATATCACTATAAAAATTCACAAGATGATTACACACACAAAGACAAGAAAAAAAGTCAATTACCAGTTCTTTGAATTATTCTGTTTACACATGCATATCACACATTATCTGATTTGATATGCACTAATAAGGAATATAAGGAATAAATGTCAGAACAGACATTTAAACAGTGAATTAAAAGGTTACTATATAACAGTCAATTAAAAGGTTACTGTATATATAGTAACCTTTTAATTCAAGGTTACTATATATATAGTAAGTTACTATATATATAGTATATATATATAGTAACTTTTTAGGGTTAGGGTTAACAGAATAATTCAAAGAACTTGTAATTGACTTTTTTTCTTGTCTTTGTGTGTGTAATCAACTTGTGAATTTTTATAGTGATATCTGAAAGTCAAATGTTGAACCCCTTTCCTGTGTGTTAAAAACAGTGTTTTTTGGTAATATGTGGTCATAAATAGGTGATTCTCAAAACTTTCCACCAATGGGATTTCTTGGGACTTTTTTCCCCTCACTCAGGACAAACTGAGAATACAGAATCAGTTGAGTTTGCTTCTCTTGCAGTTTGTCCTAGGTTGACCCCAATTTTGGCCTAAAATTACTGGACTACATGTTGAGTTTTCTCTGCAGAATGTCCCAAAGCCAGCAGACCTTCAGTTCCTGCAGGATTTGATAAAAGGTTTGTTGATGAGGAGAACGTGGCCCGATCATATTGAACGTACCAAACATTCAAAATCACTCGGAAGGTGCTTTTAACTTTCTGGTCAAGGAGAGAGAAAAAAATATATATGTCACGCACTTTATGGGTCATGGAAATTCAGCTTTTTTAGTTATGGAAAGTTTGAGTGCTCGTTTTGCTGACGTCCCCTGAATGCCGCAGGAAGTTACAGCTGGGTTTGTGTGTGTGTGTGTGTGTGTGTGTGTGGGTGTGTGTGTGTGTGTGTTGTTCATTTCAAGCTACAGAGAAACACCACGTCTGTCTCTGCTCTCAGGTTTTACCTTCCAGTGAAACTTTGAGCATTTCAGGGGAAATTTCGTAGTTTCCCTGCTCGGCACTGATCTGACAGCTGCAGACACAAGACACAAGACGCTTTTCTGGGAAGTCTGCTGTGCGTTTTTACTGAAGGAACGTGAAGGACTGCAGGAACGTGAAGGACTGCAGGAACGTGAAGGACTGCAGGAACATGAAGGAACATGAAGGACTGCAGGAACATGAAGGAACATGAAGGACTGCAGGAACATGAAGGACTGCAGGAACGTGAAGGAACATGAAGGACTGCAGGAACATGAAGGAACATGAAGGACTGCAGGAACATGAAGGACTGCAGGAACATGAAGGAACATGAAGGACTGCAGGAACATGAAGGAACATGAAGGACTGCAGGAACATGAAGGACTGCAGGAACGTGAAGGACTGCAGGAACATGAAGGAACATGAAGGACTGCAGGAACATGAAGGAACATGAAGGATTGCAGGAACATGAAGGACTGCAGGAACATGAAGGAACATGAAGGACTGCAGGAACATGAAGGAACATGAAGGACTGCAGGAACATGCAGGAACATGAAGGACTGCAGGAACATGAAGGAACATGAAGGACTGCAGGAACATGAAGGAACGTGAAGGACTGCAGGAACATGAAGGACTGCAGGAACATGAAGGAACATGAAGGACTGCAGGAACATGAAGGAACATGAAGGACTGCAGGGACATGAAGGACTGCAGGAACATGAAGGAACATGAAGGACTGCAGGAACATGAAGGAATATGAAGGACTGCAGGAACATGAAGGAACATGAAGGACTGCAGGAACATGAAGGAACATGAAGGACTGCAGGAACATGAAGGACTGCAGGAACATGAAGGACTGCAGGAACATGAAGGAACATGAAGGACTGCAGGAACATGAAGGAACATGAAGGACTGCAGGAACATGAAGGAACATGAAGGACTGCAGGAACATGAAGGACTGCAGGAACATGAAGGAACATGAAGGACTGCATGAAGGAACATGAAGGACTGCAGGAACATGAAGGAACATGAAGGACTGCAGGAACATGAAGGACTGCAGGAACATGAAGGAACATGAAGGACTGCAGGAACATGAAGGACTGCAGGAACATGAAGGAACATGAAGGACTGCAGGAACATGCAGGAACATGAAGGACTGCAGGAACATGAAGGAACATGAAGGACTGCAGGAACATGAAGGAACGTGAAGGACTGCAGGAACATGAAGGAACATGAAGGACTGCAGGAACATGAAGGAACATGAAGGACTGCAGGAACATGAAGGAACATGAAGGACTGCAGGGACATGAAGGACTGCAGGAACATGAAGGAACATGAAGGACTGCAGGAACATGAAGGAACATGAAGGACTGCAGGAACATGAAGGACTGCAGGAACATGAAGGAACATGAAGGACTGCAGGAACATGAAGGACTGCAGGAACATGAAGGAACATGAAGGACTGCAGGAACATGAAGGAATATGAAGGACTGCAGGAACATGAAGGAACATGAAGGACTGCAGGAACATGAAGGAACATGAAGGACTGCAGGAACATGAAGGACTGCAGGAACGTGAAGGAACATGAAGGACTGCAGGAACATGAAGGACTGCAGGAACATGAAGGACTGCAGGACAGACCGTCTCATTTGAGGATGTTTATTACGTTACCGTGCTGATGCTTTTATTGTGAAGGACCTGAGGACTTTTACTCCTTTGCTTGTCAGATGCCATGCATGTTTTTCACTTTTGATTCTCTGTCTGGACACACACACACACACACACACACACACAGTCCAACTGGAATCAGATGTGACAGAATATGAGACTCAGCTGTCTGAGCAGAGCTTAGTCACCGTCTATACATTGTCCACATTCAGCTCTGAGTGCTGTATGTCTGTCTGTGTGTGTGTGTGTGTGTGTCAGGGGGGCTGCTCCACTGCTATTTATACACCCTTGCGCACACACACACACACTCTCTCTCTCTCTCTCTCTCTCTGGCAGACGGTGCTGAGCACTCGGTCTGATCTCTGCTCTGATTTCTTTTTCATTAAAGTCGACCTGCTGCCGTCTGATAGGCTGACCAGACGCACTTTGATTGATTACGTATCGGCTGTGGAATCGATCGGTGCTGCGCTCGCTCTCTGTGGGAGGCCGAGACATGGATCATTCTGCATTTTCTTTTCCAGCGTGATGATGAATGATGGTGAAAAGTTGATGTCTGAACACGGCAGCAGCAGGTTCATCTTCTCATCCACACGCTGATGTCACACACATGAAAACATGTTTAAAACAGCTGATCCTCTGTGTGTGTGTGTGTGTGTGTGTGTGTGTGTGTGTGTGTGTGTGTTTTTATTGCAGCAAAATGAGACAGACTGACCCACTGTGGCATAAAAACCTGCCAAAAAGTGTTGCATCATGACTTCCTGATGTAATATTGATATGTGGCGTCTCTGTATTGATACCACGCTGTATTGTTTTTTTTTTTCTCCATCCCTATCATGCACAGTGTGTTTGTTTGCATGCTGTAGTAGGAATGCACCGGTTTATCAGTGGCATATCGGTATCGGCTGATATCGGCTTTGCTGACATCGGCCAATCAGCAGTGGCCGTCCTTCCCTTTGTGTCCAGAGCTCAAGACAAAAAAAAAAAAAAAAAAAATGTGAACAGCATACCACTATAACTGAGTCAGTCTTTAGGTTTGTTTCCTCTGTCGGTCCAGCTGCCTGATTGGTGGATTTTGGAGTCTGGCAGACAGAAAAACAGCGTGTGTGTGTGTGTGTGTGTGTGTGTCTGTGTGTGTGGACACTGTGACCTTCAGCAGGCCGGGATCATCCTGACAGATATAGAAGCTTAATCCCTGGGTGTGCAGGGGGACGCAGCAGTGACCACGTCCTGTGCAGCTTTGATGCTCCTCACGCAGCAGAACACACAGACGAATCTGACAAGAACATAAAAATATAATAAAAATAAAAATAAAAACAGTCCTTCCCTCTGAGAGTTCAGTCTGCACAGAACCAGGCCGGCTCCCGTGGCTGCAGAGTGGGTGGTCTTCACCTCTAAACTATCTCTACAGGAGCAGCCGCTCGCTCAGCGGGGGGCAGGGCCAGAGCAGGGGGCGGAGCCAAATGGGAAGCAGAGTATATGGAAACAGATCCTGGTGCCCTTAAGCCGGTCATTAGGCAGTAATTAGGTGTGAGGTGATGAGTTGATTATTCACTTAATTGTCAGTGATGTCATCGGCCAGTGATTTATCGCAATTTGCTCATTGAATTTAATTTGGGGGGGGGGAAAAAAACGAATTTGAATTTAGTGGAAGTAATGTCGCGTGACAGCACAGGGCAGAGCGGGACATGGCAACAACATCACATTATTATGAATCCCACCAGACTTATGGGCAACGAACCTCCACAAGCACTGTGATCGGTCATAATATGTTTTAGCCTGTTGCCCATTTGCTTAAACAGGCGAACCCCAACCCTAACCCAACCCTAACCCCTAACCCCTAACCCTGCCTGTAACATAACCCTGGTCTTGCCCAGAACTCTGGTGGGATTCATAATAATGCTTGAGATCAATGCTTGTGGTTAGCTTGTTGCTAGTTGTTAGCCTGCTGACAGGGTCAAAGTTCAGCCTGGATACTTTTGCTCATCTGCTCTCACTGATTTTACTGTTGATTGTAGAATATTAGAAAATTAGAAATGTGTTCATATCTGAATATTTTAGAAGTTTTAGAGTTTTCTTGGTCCGTTTCTGCAAAACGTCCACAAATACAAACTTTTCTGTGTGTGGACTTTTGTTAAAGCTGTTTTTTCTCTTTCTGTCATCAGATCATTGTGATAACTGCAGATTATCAACAGTGAAAAAGTGGCTGAATGAATTTTGGAGCTCATTCTCATTTGTCATTTTGACAGTTAATGACAAATATTAGAACATGCATTGTACTGCAGGCTGCACACATGGAAAATATTGTCTTTTTTTCCTTTATTATATTGAATTCTTCTGTTAATTTAAGTAGCCTCTTAACAGAAAGTCATTAATGAGAGGGACTGACCCTTAGGCGAGTGTTTTTTCATCACACTGCTGTTTTTTTTTTTTTTTTTTTTGGTCTTCCACATTTCATTTGATGTGTTGCCCACAATCAATTAAAGCCTTTTTGAACACCGGCACAAAGTGAATAATTAATGGTTCATGCCTCCCACTGATTAGTCTACCATGGAAAATGGGGGTGGTGCACATTCCTACTGGTAATTAATACTAATTAGTAATAATTACACATAAAATCTTAGCCTGGTGTTGGAGCTGTATGTTGAGGAGGAGTGTGTCTGTCAGCAGGTGAGGTGGCAGAGCGGAGGCAGATGTCATGTTATGTAAAGGCAGACGCCGCCGGCACATCAACTCCCATTCAGTCGTCTGTCAGAGCGGGCCATCCCGTCTGCGTTTCCCGTCTTTGTTGGGCTCCCAGCTCCTCTGCGGGGCGGCGGCGTCCACGTGTCGCCTCGGCAGCAGATCAGCTCCGCTAATTAGCCGAGTTTGTCCGTCTGCGCCTCACAAAGACTGAGGAGACCGAGGAGAAACGTCCAATTAGAGCCGTCTTCCTCTTCCTCCTGCAGAGCGGGCCGAGGCCGGGCTCCCGCAGGACGTCCCGCTGCACGGGGGAACAGTAGCAGGTGTGACTGCGCTCCCTCCTCTGGGGGTTTCTGACGCAGATGATTTAGTATGCAGCCAGAAATAGGCTGCAGCTCCTCGTCCACAAACTGTCTCTGCTCTCTCTCGGCTCCTCTTCTCTCTCTCTGCTGGAACGTCGTCCAGCGCTCCGTCCATCCTGCTGCCGGCGGCTCGCTGCTCTGCTCCCGTCCCACATGAGGAACGAGTGCACTCTGCTGCCTCACATCCAGCTGATGCAGGACGTCTGGCTGGAACGCTTCACATCTGTCCCTCAGATTTCAGGCCACAGGTTTTGTTTCACCATGTGGCCTGAAGAGGAAAAAGAAAAACTAAAGAAAAGGAACTGAATCACAAATGAGCTCCTTTGTTTTTCCTGAGGATGGCCGTGTGTCCGTCTGGTCATCACATAGCTTGAACTCTGTTCATCGGATTTCCATGAAATTCAAAGAGAACATTCATGCTCCTCATAGGATGAACCCTGTCATCTTTGGCGAGCTCATGACCTTTCCTTTGGCGCCACCCTCAGGCCAAAATGTATAAAAACTCTTCTCCCACTTCTTGAATTGCCCTGACCTGCACCGAGCCTGCAGTCACCACCACTACCCGTCAGCAGTACACTGATGTAGTACACGTTAGCAACTGCCTAGAAACACCTTGTACTATTTGAAGTAGAAACTGAAGTACTTGAGGGAGCTGAAAAGTACCTGCAGCAGCAGTTTTACAGTTTCTTTGATTCGTTGACTTCCTGTGGGAAAACAAATGAGTTAAAGCCAAGGATTTAACTACTAGGCTACAACTACTGCTTCAAGTACTTTATCTACCACTTAAAATACTTCAACTACTGTTTCAGCTACTCTAAGTACTACTTTATCTACTTCAGCTACTGCCTGAAGTACTTCAAATACTGCTTCAACTACTGCTGACTACTTCAGCAGTACAGTTTGCATGCACTGCTTAAACTACTGCTTCAACTACTGCTTCAGCGACTTCAACTACTACTTTAACTACTTCAAGTACTGATTCAAGTACTGATTCAAGTACTTCAACTATTGTTTCAACTACATCAAGTACTGCTTCAGTTACTTCAGTTAACCCTTCAAGTATTTTTATTTTTTATTTTTTAAACCTTTATTTTACCAGGCAAACTACTTCAACTACTGCTTCATCTACCGCAACTACTGCTTCATCTACTGCAACTACTGCTTCATCTCTTTTAAGTACTGCTCCAAGTACTAATTCAAATACTTGAACTCTCCATGTTTTTCAAAGTGAAGCAAATGAAGTTACAGCCGTTTCTGTAGTTTTGGTGTCGGAACACAAACTCAGTGTGTCGGTCAGCAGCACTAAAGACAGAGCTGACACTGGAATTAAACACCAGTCATTATCAGTAACAGCCAGTGTGTGTGTGTGTGTGTGTGTGTGTGTGTGTGTGTGTGTGGTGTTTACCAGGCCAGGCAAACTGAATAATCCCGAGCTGATCACGCTCTGTGAAGGCAGCGTCTGTTTGCTTTGCCTTCACTTCCTGTCTGCAGCAGAAGCCGAGTGGAAACAGACGCTGCTATTGTTCAGCACACTGCAGCGCTCTGTGTGTGTGTGAGTGTGTGTGTGTGTGTGTCTGAGTGTGTGTAACCACTCATAAAGTCTTGAGAAGCCTTCAGTATTCTCATTTCATGACATCTGTACTCAAAGCTGTTCTCACTCAGGAACAGGCAGCTTTGCTCCTGTGTTTTGGTTTTGGTCTCTTAACAACTTTTTAAAAATCTTACATTTGTGTTGTTGTATGACAAGTGTGTGTGTGTGTGTGTGTGAGAGAGAGAGAGTGTGTATTTGCACTGGAGGTTGATCTCACTGCAGATTAAGATCTCCTTGGCCGCCCCTCGGCATGCTGGGAGGTCTGGAGTGGGCGGAGCTTCAGCCTGCCTGTACCTGCCTGTACAAACTAATAGGAGCACTGAGAACATAACACGGTGATAACAGGAACAAATATTAATAACTAGACAATAAAAATACTAATATACCATCTGAGGACTGATTTATTAGTTTACTGCATTACATGGAAGTTATGGGGTGTAAATCTTTTTAATTGTAATATCCGTCAGATGTTATTACAGCGTCTTGTATTTTTTACATAATGGATAATTACATCTCTGAAACATTTGGCGGCACATTTTATTATATTTTCTTCATGAAGCTCCACCTCAGCAACAGGCACAGCAGCGGCAGGGAGAAGCTCAGAACTAATAAAACTTTATTTACCTCAAAGTGCAAATTAAAGGATGTGCCGGATGTGTTTACACACCCAGCTTCATATCAGATATCCAGACAGGAGCAGCTGTTCTGACGCACACTGCACAGAAACAACATCAATTTAACTGGTTGATTTATAAAACCCAAACCATTTTTTAATTGAAACCACTCACAGTTTATATTTTGCTCTGATATCACACCAGTTTCCACACCAGTGCTCAGAGTTTTCCCCCAGAAAGTTTTATTTTTGTGAAAGCAGGCACTAAAACTCTCCATCTAATCTACATCATGCACTAAAGACAAGTCAAAAATCTAGTATTTTAACATATTTGCAACTTCAGTTGTAAAAATGACCTTATCTGGATTTCCTGCGCTTGACCAGCACCTGAAGACAGGAAGTGGATTATACAGTAATAATAATTCTGAAAGATATTCATCAGTATATTACATTACATCACTCCATACTGTGGTTAGTGTTGTTTTTAACATCTGTATGAAGTACGTTTGTCCTTCTTGGCAGTTGAAATAGAGGATGAATGAATGAATGAATGAGTGAATGAATCTGATCAGAGTCTTCAGAGAGTCAGCTCAGGTTCAGAGGGTGTCGATATGAAATCAGTCCGACTGGATCAGGTCTGGTTTTGGTGAAAATGATGACATCAGTGTGACAGGAAGTGCCGCCGTGTCACTTCCCTCTAACTCAGCCCGACGCGGCGGCGGCGGCGGCGTTCGGGGGTTTGGGGGTTGGTGTTGACCTCTGACCCATGCTGAGTCGGCGGCGAGGCCACAGCTCTGCAGACAGCTCTGCTGATTCCTGCAGACAGCACCTACATTTTTAATCTGGAGAGCCGCGGCTGTCTGCCCGCATCCTTCAGCCTTCATCATCCTCAGCATCCTCCTCCTCCTCCTCCTCCCACCAGCACGAGTCCGTCTGCCGCCTCCTGTCTGACCGGCTCATGGTTCATTCAGGAGCAATTTGACAAGTTCACATTCATTCTGGAGGCTTTTACACACACACACACACACACACACACACACACACACACAAAAAACTGAAGAGGTTTTAAAACCAGCTTCAGCGTCTCAGGCTCCTCAGGAACAGTTTAAATTGTTGTGAAAGGCGTCTGAACGCAGCCCCAAGCTGAAGGAGGAAATCTGATCTCACCTTTTAAATATATTGTTTAAATAAATATAACGTAGTTTCCTTATAATAAAAAAGGATTCCCAGAATTTTGGGTGTTTCAGGGCTCCTTGATTTGTTGGTGTTTTTTAGAGCCTCCACAGGTCCTCGAGGGATTTTCCAGAGGTCCCTGAAGGTGTTCCCAGAGGTCCAGGGCTCCTTTAGAGGTTCCCGTGGTTTTTAAGGGGGTCCTGAGTTCCTCCGTAAAGTTTGCAATAGTTTCACTAGAGTTTAATTTGTTGGAGCTGTGTCGTGCGTAAGAGTGACCGCCATCACTTGTGACTCTCATCACGGTCATGAGACGGCCCTGATTACCACAGCGCTGATAATTAAATGATAATAACAAATCAATATCTTGTGAACAAACTGAACAGTAATTAACTGAGCAGGTTTTGTGTGTACTGTCCCTTTTTTAGAATCCAGATGAGGTCGGGTAACTCGTTTAAATTAGCAAAGAAAGAGGAAATGGCAGCAGTGGAAGGAAATGTGAAAAAACAACCAGGTGCTCTTCCAGGATGAGCGCAAACAAGTTTCCATCTGTAAAAGTAACTGTCCTTAATCTGAGAGGATTATTCAGAGGTAAAAATCCTTTATTTAAAATGGGACTTTTTTTTTTTTAAAACAGACAGATTTCATTCATATTGCCACTTAAATTAATTTTGTGCTGTGGTTGTCCTCCTGGGAACCCGTCAGTCATGTGGAGTCAATCCGGTTCTTCAGTTTAATTAAAATATCAGCCTCTGCTCAGCTCATAAACAGCAGGCAGTAAATCAGCCTGCTTGATGCTGCTGATGATCTGGGACACTGTGTGGGCTTTTCGCAGGAGCGCAGCGCCCTCTGCAGGCCGGGACGGGGAGCTGCAGGCTGGTCCACACAGAGCTGCTCTGACACTCAGAGGGTTCAGGACTCATCCTGATGCAGCTTTGGGTTTTTTTCTTTGTGCTGGGCAGTAAACAGGACGAGTCCCGGCTCCTCTCTGCGGAGCTCACATGTTTTATTCAGCTCATATCTGGGTTTTCCAGCTCTTTGTAAACAGGACTCCATGTTTACCTTCAGCCCAGCTCACATATTTGAGCCTGTGAGCCTCCTGACTGCTCAGGACGGCTGCTCCCTGTGGAGGAGCAGAGCTCAGGTGAGGAGGGTTCAGAGGTTCAGGAGGGCAGGGATCGTCCCGCTCAGTCATCAGGGCTGACACATATCGCTGATCTGTGTCTAATAAACAGTAGATAATCAATAATCAACAATAATGAGCTCTGAAACATCAGTATCGGTCCGTCCCTGCTGTTTTTATACAGACGCCACCAACAGAACATGGAGGGTTCAGGTCCCTCGTCCTGTGACTCGTCACACGGAGCTCTCTCTCTTATCCCTCACTGACTTCACATGTCACTCGCCCTTTCAGTCCTCATGATAACCAGGCAGGAGGAGCTCAGGAGACTCCTCCTGCTGGAGCTCAGGAGACTCCTCCTCCTGCTGGAGCTCGACAGACTCCTCCTGCAGGAGCTCAGGAGACTCCTCCTGCTGGAGCTCAGGAGAATCCCCCTGCAGGAGCTCGGCAGACTCCTCCTGCTGGAGCTCAGGAGACTCCTCCTGCTGGAGCTCAGCTGACTCCTCCTGCAGGAGCTCAGGAGACTCCTCCTGCAGGAGCTCGGCAGACTCCTCCCGCAGGAGCTCGGCAGACTCCTCCTGCAGGAGCTCAGGAGACTCCTCCTCCTGCTGGAGCTCGACAGACTCCTCCTGCAGGAGCTCAGGAGACTCCTCCTGCAGGAGCTCGGCAGACTCCTCCTGCTGGAGCTCGGCTGACTCCTCCTGCTGGAGCTCGGCTGACTCCTCCTGCTGGAGCTCGGCTGACTCCTCCTGCTGGAGCTCGGCAGACTCCTCCTGCTGGAGCTCGACAGACTCCTCCTGCTGGAGCTCGACAGACTCCTCCTGCAGGAGCTCAGGAGACTCCTCCTGCAGGAGCTCAGGAGACTCCTCCTCCTGGAGCTCAGGTGGCTCCTCCTGCAGGAGAGGAGGACGGAGAGCGGAGGAGAACGGCCTCAGTGCTGCGGGGACGAGCAGGAAGCAGGAAGTGCAGCCGGGCTGGGAGATAAAGGCCTGTTGTCCTTTTCCAGATCAGATTTCTTCTTCTTCTTCTGTGTTTCTGTCATCAGGACCCTTCAGTCTCAGGGGAACGTCAGGCTGCTCTGACCTCTGACCTCTGACCTCTGACCTCCTCACTGAGAAGATGTGATACACAGGAAGACGGTTCACTGGTGGATAGATAGATAGATAGGTAGAACCCTTGTCTTTTGCTGCTGGTCAAACACCACACAGTGTTTGAACACAGCGCCTCCTGCTGGACTCAGGTCTGGTTCCTCTGATTTGTTCTGAGTGTGAAAGTCAGACTGACAGGACGGACAGCAGTGTGTCCGTCCTGTCAGTTTACATTTCCATTTTCTTTTCTATCAGATTGTCCAAGCCGGGGTGGCAGCCGGGGTGGCAGGGCCTGTGTTCAGGGTGGCAGGGCCTGTGTTCAGGGTGGCAGGGCCTGTGTTCAGGGTGGCAGGGTCTGTGTTCAGGGTGGCAGCTGCAGCCCAGGCCACCCTGGTAGAGCCGCCCCTGCAGCAGAGCCGTGGCTTCTGGAGGTATCTGACCACAGAACCTCAGAATCCTCTGGAATAATAACCAGACCACAGGCGATATATTGATACGGTATCAGTATCAAGAGCTCTCTCTCTCTCTCTCTCTCTCTCTCTCTCTCTCTCTCTCTATATATATATATATATATTCAGTATGATATGATGTGTAGTAGATGAGGTGAAGTTCAGTCTGAAAGCTCTGTGATTGGCTGTTTCTTGAAGCAGTGCACTGTGGGACTTTGTGTTTGTGGTGATTTGTAGAGTTTCCCTCCACGTTTTGGAAAACTGACACACACACACACACACACACACACACACACACACACACACTCACACAGACACACACACACACACACACACACACACTGACACAGACAGGAGATAATGTGATAAAACAGACGGGATGGGAAGAAACCAATCCCCCGTCCCGCTCCGTCAGCAGAGATTATCTTTAAAAAATCAATATCACATTAACACTGGAGCTGCTGTTTAATCACAGGAACATCAGGCCCAGGCGGCAGGCCTCATTTATCACACACTTCATCAGGAGCTGGAGTGTGTCGCTGCTGAAACAACTCCTCAAACACACCTGAACACCTCAGCTCCTCAAACACACCTGAACACCTCAGACACACCTCAGCTCCTCAAACACACCTGAACACCTCAGACACACCTCAGCTCCTCAAACACACCTGAACACCTCAGCTCCTCAAACACACCTGAACACAACACCTGTAGCGCCACACACCTGATCTGCTGTGAGTTTGAGCTGAAGGAGGTGGAAAAATGTGTGGATGCAGGAAAACGACCAGAAATTTACCAGAAGAATTTCAATTCAATGTCATCATTATTAGAATTATTATTATTATTTTATTTATTTATTTTTATTATTTGTTAAGTGATTTTTTTTCTGCAAATGTTCTTGTTTTGCCTTTCTCTAATACAGTAATTAAAATTAAACATTTGTTAATTTATAGCCAGGTTTGTGTAGGCTAAGTTTTACTGCTGATGAATATCAGCCCTTAATATGAGTTATCGGTGTCCTGGATTACTAATAATTGCTATCAGCCCTGAGAGATCAATATCGGCCCATCGCTTCCTTTTTGGGTCAACGCTGCTTCCAGTTAAACTATTCCTCATTTTGCTGAGGACCCCTGGGGGCCCCTCAGGGACCCCTGGGGACCTCGCACCTCACTGTGAAAACCCCTGGCCTGCTCCCCTCCTCTGATCTACTGATCTGAAACTTTACAGGAAATATTACTGGTCGCTAAACTTTCTTTTGCCACACACTGGTTGATTGATTGACTGATTGACTGATTGATTGATTGACTGATTGATTGACTGATTGATTGATTGCTTGATTGATTGATTGACTGATTGATTGATTGATTGATTGATCCCAGCAGTAGCTGTGTTTCTGACCCGTCTTGTTTTTCGTGCTCAGACGTGAAGGGCCCGCCGTCCCACCGCTTCTCGTGCGGTCAGAGCCCGCAGACCGACAGCAGCATGTGGGACAGGAGGTTCTGCATCCTGACCGACAGCCAGCTCATCCTGCTCAACAGAGACGACGAGGTGAGGACACACACACACACACACATACACACACACACACACACGCCCCATGAGTGTGGAGCACAACAGCAACAGACAAAGAAATTAATTTAAATAATAATAATAATACAGAATTTTTCTTTTTGTGATCAGTTTTTTTTCACCTGATAGCTGATACACAACCAGAGCAAACTGACCAGACCACATAACTAAGCAAAATACATAGATTATACCCATATATACAATACAGGCCAAAAGTTTGGACACACCTTCTTCTTGAAGCTCATGGAGAGAATGCCAAGAGTGTGCAAAGCAGTAATCAGAGCAAAGGGTGGCTATTTTGAAGAAACTAGAATATAAAACATGTTTTCAGTTATTTCACCTTTTTTTGTGAAGTACATAACTCCACATGTGTTCATTCATAGTTTTGATGCCTTCAGTGAGAATCTACAATGTAAATAGTCATGAAAATAAAGAAAACGCATTGAATGAGAAGGTGTGTCCAAACTTTTGGCCTGTACTGTATATATAAATAATATTATATTATTCATATATGTTTTGTATGCCTTGATGTTTGCCTTTATCAGATATCTCGTGAACCCTGGACATGGAGACGGAAATAGATTTAAAAAATGGATCACAAGAAATATATACACTGTATATCCATATGTGCAACATAAGGGAAGCGAGAAATGATAAAATATGATGTATGTAATTCATAACAGAATGTGGAAAATGACATGAAAACACAGCATATGTTCTGTGTATGTGGATATAGATTATGTAAACAACAACAATAATGATAATATTGCGCACAAAGAGTGAAAAACTGAAGACGGAGAGAGAGGCTTGCTCATAAAATCACTTTTTCAAGGAGAGATTCGTCAAGTAAAACCCATTTATCAACTGATCTCTTCAGAATAACTGAGCGTCTTCACACTGAATGAATAAATTCACTGTTTATATATGAAACCTTTTCCTTCCATGAACCTGCTGTTATATTAAAATAAATATATTTATTTATATTTATATTTTTAGGTTAGAGAGTCTCTTCTGTCTGTTTCCTAAAGGGTTAATTAGAGGGTTAAGACACAGGGGGAGTCATTTAGATCCACCTTGAACCACTGCAGCTGTGAGTGTTATTGTCTTACTGATGAGTGTTACTGTGTCCCCCCCCCCCCCCCACCACACACACACACACACACACACACACACACACACACACACTCCAGGCTGCAGGCGACGCCCAGGAGAGCCCGTCTGACTCGGCGAAGGGTCGCAGCCTCCGCAGGACCGTCAGCGTCCCCTCAGAGGGACAGTTCCCTGAGTTTCAGACAGAGGGCGCCACCGTGCCGGGTAAGATTATACACCGTGTTTATGTGTGTGTGTGTGTGTGTGTGTGTGTGTGTGTGACTGAAACACACTGCTGACTACAGGATGATGAGCGTCCAGCTGACGTTGATGTGGCCAGCCGGCAGAGCTCCAGCTGCTGTGCTGCTCACATGTTAGGACGTGGGAGTGGATTTACACAAACAAACAAACAAACAAACAAACAAACAAACAAACAAACACACAAACACACACGCTGCTGCTGTCTTTAATCTGATGACACTGATACATAACGAGTGAGAAACAGCTGATCTGCCTGCTGTGTCTGAGAAGTTTGCCTGAAAAGACGTTAAAGAGCTGCGTTCTGTTGTTTTCACTCTCGTCCTCATTTCATTCACAAAATGAGCCTCAGATTTTATTCTGAGGGATTAAAAGTCAGCGCCAGAGGCTGTTGATGTTTTGCAGCAAAGGCCAAAAGAAGAATCAGTGGATGAAAAATCAGATTCCAGATGAGTCTGAAGCGTTCTGACGTCCTCGTGTGATGCGGCGGCGGCGGCGGAGCGCTTATTACCCATCAGCCCCGTCACCTGCGCGGTGTCAGCTCACTTTGTCATGAGCCGCTCCACACCCTGAAACCAGCAGAGAGCAGGGATTACAGAGGACGCATTATGTAACAGTGAGCTGCACAGGCTGTGGACTTCCTCTGCTGGGTGTGAACCAACACACACACACACACACACACACACACACACTCACACACACACACACGGTCAGCACAGTGGGAGGCCGAGCTCAGCAGCCATTAGCAGGATTAAAGAGAGTACAAAAGATCGGCCGCAGAGAAATTCAGGCTGGATGAGCTTTTGTCATGAGGTGTGTGTGTGTGTGTGTGTGTGTGTGTGTGTGTGTGTGTGTGTGTGTGTGTGTGTGTGTGTGTGTTTGTGTGCCCTGGCTGTGAGTGTGGGCAAACGCCTAAAATGTAAAACAGCAGATTAAAATCATCCAGTTTGCTTCCCACCACTCGTGGAACTGCAGGAATGTCATGGAGTTGTGAGCGTGGGAGCGTCAGGGGGAATCCTGGAATATCAGGAAGTTTAATGAAATGTGTGAAATCACAGGAGCACAACAGCACAGCATGTGTGTGTGTGTGTGTGTGTGTGTGTGTGTGTGTGTGTGTGTTTCAACTTGTTTCACGCGTTCACTGCATCAAATCCTGTTCAGCCTAAAAACAGAAACCTGAGTAAACCAGGATGGAAGGTCCTGGAAAAGCTGTGGCTCAGTGCTGGACAGTCCTGGAGAGGTCCTGGAGGG
Source organism: Myripristis murdjan (assembly GCF_902150065.1). Classification (NCBI taxonomy): domain Eukaryota; kingdom Metazoa; phylum Chordata; class Actinopteri; order Holocentriformes; family Holocentridae; genus Myripristis; species Myripristis murdjan. Next base: position 32,505,093 of record NC_043996.1, read on the forward strand.
GGGCAGGGGGTCTGTGGCGTTCTGGGAGCGCGGCGGCGGCAGCGGCGGCAGTGGCGGCGGTCCCGGCCTGCAGTTTCCCTGCAGAGCGTGGGAGCGGCGCTGTGCAGAGTGGGAGCTCTCAGACTGGGGAATGTGGCGGCGGGACAAAGCTGCCAGTGTGTCGCCCGGCTGGCCCGGCCCCGCCCACCGCCTCCGAGCGGGACGCCGCGCCGCTGAGCGGGACCGCGGCCGGACCGTAACGCTGTCACCAAGACACAAAATCAGACTTTACTTTCCAGCTGATGAGGGGTGGAGCTTAATAAGAGCAGGAGACGCTGAGAGTGAACCCACACAGGACCGAGCGCACTCTGCCTCTCTGCCAGGCTCATTTTCTCTGACTATAATGTGGGGGTGGGGGGGCGGGGCTTGACAGGGGGCGGGGGGGTGCTGGTCAGTGGGCCACAGAGTCTCATTCATCCCTCTGTGACCCTGTAATCCCCCCGTGGCCCCCCCCCCCCCCGGCCTGACGGGTTATTTATATGTTAATGTGACAGTCTGCTCACTCAACAGCCTCAATGCACTGCTCACACACACACACACACACACACACACACACACACTCACACACTCACACACACACACACACACACACCACTCAACAGCCTCAATGCACTGTTCACACACACACACACACACACACACACCACTCAACAGCCTCAATGCACTGTTCACACACACACACACACACACACACACACACACACACACACACACACAGGAATACTGCCTTTGTACTGAGTTTATATGCTGAGTGTATACACTGGCTTTATACTGGGTTTAATACTGGATTAACAGTGGATTTATACTGGGTTTACTGCTGGACTCACACTGGTTTTATACTGGGTTTACTGCTGGACTCATACTGGTTTTATACTGGGTTTACTGCTGGACTCATACTGGTTTTATACTGGGTTTACTGCTGGACTCACACTGGTTTTATACTGGGTTTACTGCTGGACTCATACTGGGTTTATACTGGGTTTGGTCTGTGTTCAGTTTGGGGTCTGATGTGGGTTTTCTCACATGAGCGTTTGGTTTAATATTAGATTCAACTGGTTTCACACTGAGTCTATAAGACCAGTTTAAAGTGTAAAACAGTGTAGTACTGGTTTTATACTGGGTTTAACACTGTGTTTAAACTGGGTGTATACTGACTGATTCTGGTTTTAATGTAGTTGTACAGGGTTTAATGTTGACTTTATACTGGGTTTATACTGGTTTTAATGTTGACTTTATACTGGGTTTATACTGGGGTTAATGTTGACTTTATACTGGGTTGATACTGGGGTTAATGTTGACTTTATACTGGGTTGATACTGGTTTTAATGTTGACTTTATACTGGGTTTATACTGGTTTTAATGTTGACTTTATACTGCGTTCATACTGGGGTTAATATTGACTTTATACTGGGTTTATACTGGTTTTAATGTTGACTTTATACTGCGTTCATACTGGGGTTAATATTGACTTTATACTGGGTTGATACTGGGGTTAATGTTGACTTTATACTGGGTTGATACTGGTTTTAATGTTGACTTTATACTGGGTTGATACTGGCTGTAAAAGTAGTTTTGGTCTGGTCTCTACCTGTTGCCTTGTCAGGTTTTGTGGCCTCAGTCCGACAGCCGGCTGGGGAGAGGGACGTTCAGCTGGAGCTTGGACACTCCTTCCTTCACTTCACTTTCTTTTCCTTTCTGTTTTCTTGTCTTTTCTCCTCTGCTCCTCCGCAGACGGAGTGGTGACGGCTGCTCAGATGTAATTTTAGCCCTGTTGGCCTTACAGAGTAATTATAGCTGTGGCTGGCTGCTGGTTAGCTGTGTGGCTCTGCACGGACGCTGTGTGAGGCTGGCCTCGCCGCGTCACCAGATGAGGATGCTGATTAGAGGAAAGTGATCTGCGTGTGAACCCCTGCAGCCGCACGAGGCCACGTGAGCCGCAGGAACATCTCAGCCTATCACTTCATCACTTTATCTCTTCATCTGACCTCGACAGACACACAACATTCATCACCGCGGTTCATGAGATCAGAGACTTGGAAACATTCAGATATGAACACACGCTTTTTCTGAAACCATCGACCATCACAAGTCAGAGTTTTCCTCCTTCATTTTTTTTTTTTTTTAATTTCCTGCTTCATTGGTTTGGTGTCCAGCAGCAGAAACAGATGTTTTCTCGATGTTTAATCCTCTTGTCTCTTGTCTCGTCTCAGCGCCTCACCTGTGCAGGTGAGTCTGTTATTCTGCTCAGATCCGACTGCCTTTGGACTCTCTGGCTTTTCTACATTCCTCTGTCTTGAGCTGCTGCGTCAAGTCGGCTGCAATACCACAGGAAGTCAGGCAGGCGTACCTTCTAAATAAAAGCCTAACACTTGTCTGAACAGTATTAGGCTCAGCTGAGGTGGTGTTCACATGATTTCAGTTTGAAGCTGCTGCTCGTTGATATTTTATGTTGATGTGCACAGGGTTCCTACACTGTCTGGGAAAATATATCAGCAAAAATCGTACAAAAAGTGGTAATAAAAATTTTGATTGTTTCCAGGTCTGGATAAGGCTGGACAAAGAAAAAATAGTGTGGAAAAAGTTTTGTATTTCTAGACGATTGGTTGTATTTCCAGTTTTACAAAGAGTGTAAGTCAGAAATTGTAAAAACCCGTCATGATGATTTTAAAGCCACCAGCAGGAGAGTTTAGCAGGAAGTGACAAAATTACAGGAAATTAACTGTGAAAATAGCCCAAGGAAAAAAGAAGAAGAAAATGGCTTGGAAATTGCACTAAATAAGAGATTAAAAAAAAAAAAAAAAAAAAAACTGAAAATTATCATTTGGTATCAAAATTTAAAAATTAGTATTTTTCAGGACTTCTTGTTGCTTAATTTTAGGTTGTTTCCTTTTTCTCTTTTCTTTTTTTTTTTTTTTTTAAATTTTCGGGTCATTTTGACTTTTTACTAATTTCTTGCCAATTTTGGATCATTTCTCGTTAAGTTGCTCATTTTCCTTTGATCCGTGTTTGAGTTTTGACTTTGACTCCAGCGAGTTCCTCCTCCTTTTCCCTGGCAGGTCTTCTATTTTGAAGGCGTTGGCCGGAAGTGTCGCAGTGTATTGTGTGTGTGTGTGTGTGTGTGTGTGTGTGTGTGTGTGTGTGTGTGTGTGTGTGTGTGTTGACAGCCTGAGAGCAGCCAGGCTGTGTGTTGTGCAGTCATGTGTTAGTCCGCCGGTACCGATGGACTCTCCGGGTGAGTCGCTCCCACTTTTATTGCCTTTTATTGCCTTTTATCGCCTTTAGCGGAGAAAAGAGAGACAGAGACCGCAGTGAAAGTTGCTCTTGTTAATCCGTCGGGAATATGTCTGCTCTGCCTGTAATCCGCTGGTTTTTCCTCTCAGTTGGCGGATTGCGAAACAGACACGAACTTTTCCACAACCTGTAGCTGCTCCGCCAGGCGCTCCGCTCCGAGCCACACGGATCTGACTCTGTTCACACTGAGGCCGGAAAGCGCCTCTCTGCGGCTCAGAGAGCGGCTCAGACTAACTGATCAGGCGTTATCGATACGTACTTATTGATCAGAAGCGACGGGCCGTGCAGCGCGTGGCCGCTGCTGGAGTGACTCTCTGTGGTTTAAAAAAAAAAAAAAAAAAAAAAAAAAAAGGAGAAGAAAAACAGAGACAGAGAGAGAGAGGGAGAGAGAGGGGGAGGGAGAGAGAGGGTGAGGGAAGGAGAGGGAGAGAGAGAGAGAGAGAGAGAGAGAGAGGGAGAGAGGCGGTGGAGCAGCTCTGCTGAGAGCCGCTGCTGCATCAGGAGCTCAGGAGGAGGAGGAGGAGGAGGAGAAGCAGCGTGCACGTGCAGCGGGTCCCAGGTGAGCTCACCTGAGGTCCAGCCTGCAGAGCAGCTGCTGGGGTGCATGACGGGAGAGCGCATTAAAACTCATAATTATAAACCCAACAGAATGAATAATGAAGAAGAGACTGAGCTGCTGGGTCTGAGCGTCACAAACAGACACTCGGTCACGGTTTGGAGGAGAATCAGCGCTAATTTAGTTTTTGCAGCTTAAAAAAAACATTTTAAATGCCGTCAGAGCCTCTGACGTCACGGGCCCAGAGAGGTGCATGGGGATAAAGCATGTTGCATAGCAGGGGTGTGTGATGTGTGTGCTGCTGCACTGCAACAGAGCCAACACCTCAGCTGTAACAGCTCCATCAAACTATTCACATGGATAGATAAATAAATAACCTGAAAATTAAAAAAAACTGAAAATATAACTTATATCAAAGTAAGAAAAAAACGAGTAAAACATTGACAAAGACAGAACTAAACAAAACATATGTTGTAAAAACTGAAAATATAAAACCTATGGAACTATGAAACGATAAAACAACAACAGGAAATAAATGTAAATGCTGCACCGTGTTTTACATATGGGCCAGATTATATCTGTGGACAGTGCTCTACATATCAGGGCTGGGCAACGTATTGATATTATATTGATATGATATTGATATTATATTGATATGATATCAGTATTGCAGGATCTGCGACTTTAGATATTGTAATATCCTGCTGTGTTTCTGTTGTTTTTGTTGTGGAGGCTGCATGTGAGCAGAAAGCTGCAGCTTCCTGTCGTAGTGCCTCTTCCTGCCTGCTCGTCATGTCCACATTATTGATTATTGATTATTAGTGTGAATATCTTATGAAAAAAGTCAGCCCTACAATATTGAAGCACTCTGTGAAAGATATTGTGGTGCATGGTTTTGTCTGCATCACCCAGCCATGCAGCACACAGTGGCACTCAGAGTGTGTGTGTGTGTGTGTGTGTGTGTGTGTGTGTGTGTGTGTGTGTGTGTGTGTGTGTGTGTGTGCAGGTGGTCATTGTGCTGGTTTACTGAAGACGTGCGTCACATTTCTTCCGGCTGCGTTCACTCGGCTGCACTTGATTATTAACGGCTGCGGTGGCAGTTAGCACAGCTGTCCCCAGATCAGCTGGAACCAGGTCAGGCCGTCCCTCGGCGTCTTTAACCCGCTGAGACCGGGACGCACGGCACAGCTGCCTTCAACCCTGAGAGAGCCAGAGCCCATTGGCTGGATTTGTTTTTGTTTTAAAAACAAGGAGAAAAAAAAAAAAGACAACTTCAGAAAAAGCAAAGTGTGCCACAGATCAGAGGAGCGTCACAGGGAGAGTCTCAGTGTTACCTTCAGCTGCTTTCCATGCTGATATTGATACTGATTAGAGAGGGACAATACTGATTATTAGTAATCAGTGACATTGATGACAGACACATCAGGGCCAATATCCCATTTTTAGTACATTTTACTTGGAATACAAAGAGAAATATTGCTTTGAAAAAGTTACAGCAAAATTATTTTAAAACATGGGACAAAAAAACAACCAAGAGAACTATATTTGTAATGATAAAATGATCTGTTTAAAGGTCAGATCAGTGATGCTGGTGATTAAAAGCCTGTAAATGATCATCATCAGGATCAATAATTAGTCGATCTGCACTGCCTCAGGCTGCAGGAACAGACTGGAAGAACAGAGGCAGAAAGGAAAACCTCCTGGTGCACCTGAACGCAGCACGGCGGCTCCTGGCTCTGTCAGGGAACACACACACACACACACACACACACACACACACACACACACACACACACAGCCCACCGGGCGCAGGCTGTTGTGTTAACGAGGCTGTGAGGCTGATGTGTGTGTGTGTGTGTGTGTGTGTGTGTCTTAATGACCTCGTCCCGACACTTAAACTAATTCATTATGAGGCTGACCCTGGATCAGCTCCAGCAGCAGCAGAGTTTACACTCACGCGATGCCTTCACTGACCCCGCTCACGGCCGGCAGAGCAAACAGTTACTCTGCAAAAACACACACTTGATCTCAGTTGTTTAGGTTTTTTCTCCCGGCTGATAGACGAGTGACGGCTCTGCGGTCCGGCCTGCAGGGCTCTCTGTGGCACCACGTCTCTCCACATGGTGTCACAGGTTGTTCTGTTTTGGAGAAAAAATAATGATTTCAGAGCCTCTCTCTCTTTCTCCCAGAAGTTCTCAGGAATCTGCAGAAATCTGAGACCAGATTCCCACAATGCACTGGGAGAGCGTGGCTGTCGAGCCGCTGTCAGGATTTGAAAAGGAATTCCTGGAATAGTTGTAGTGAAAACCGAGCCGCCCGCCCGCCCGCACTGCCAGGGTCCCTGATGAAGATGAGGAGGATGAGGATGGTTAGGGTTAAACTGTTCAGCTCTTTGAAAAGTGATCAAAGTCGTCTGATTTATCTGAAACACACGGGGGAGAGATAACTAGGAAATTTACAAAAAAAAAAAAAAAAAAAAAAAAAAAATTAACAAAACATTAGAAAAAAAGTCAAGAAAATTCCCAGAAAAATTGCAAAAACAAATTGCAAAACATTTGAAAATTAGTACAAAAATGCCAAAAATTACTAATAAAAATAAAAGAAACTAAATTAAAATAGAATCAAATAAAAAGCAGCAACAGAACATTAGCACGTACAAAAATAAAAAATAGAAAATTTGCAAAAAAAAAAATTTTTTTTTAAAAATGACAAGGAACTACATTCCTAATTATTAGATGATGTTCTAATTTTCTTATTTCTTGCATTTTAATCTTACAGTGTTGGTTACAGTGCTGCGTTCAGGCGCCTTCCACAAGCCTGAGGGCCGCGTGGCCTTCAGGGGAACTGGGAAAAACAGGCGGCAGGTCGGCTGTGTGTCGCTGTGCTGCTCTGGCATTAATATTGAGTCAGAAAAACACCTGACACCTGCCTGCTGGCTCAGCCCACAGCCAGCTGGACCGCTGGCCTGTGTGTGTGTGTGTGTGTGTGTGTGTGCAGCAGGCAGTGTGGCAGGTGGAGGTGGATGATGATTTTTTCCTTGCTGCTGTCTGTGACGTGATGAGAAGCCGTGCTCTCTCCCGTGTTGGCAGCCAAACGTCACAGTTTAACAGAGAAAACTCCAGCCCCACTTTAGCTTTTAATATTTGCTGTTTCCAGTCCAGCTCCTAGATGGCTCTGTGGTTTTGGATGTGTGTGCTTGTTGTGTGTTTGTATGTCAGTATGACTTATGTATGCAAACATCAAATTAAATAATCACATTAATGTTGTCAATGTCAAAAAGACATCAGGACAAAATGGAGCCATGGCATTCTATTCTACTGATATTTTATTTTTTTAAAGCTTTTTTAAAAACTGCTTTTATTTTGAGAAATCTAAAAGCTGCATCATACCTGGAGCTGACTGATACATGGGCAGATATCGGCCTGTCACAGATAATATCAGCATCTGTGTACATGCTGTCCGATATGCGCTGATATGAAAAATGTTTTCTCAGAACATAATGCAGAAACAGATGCATGCAGATGAATATTTGATCATTTTCCCCTTTTCTTTACTCTAATGTAATTCATATATTTAAATATATAATTCCATCTGTATGTTTTTTTTTTTTTATAGTTATTCATAATTGTTAAATTCCCAGTGAAGTTTATTTAATATC